>NW_024470813.1:311028-488528 GCF_017639515.1 Carcharodon carcharias | reverse complement strand
CCTTACTCTAACCCGAACCCTTATCTAACCCTAACCCTAACCCCTAACCCTAACCCTAACCCAGACTCCTAAACCCCCACCATAACCCTAGCGCTAACCCTGTAAACACTAGCACTCTCACTGCAATTCCCTCTAAACTTGCTCATTCGCTGTGCCTATCCCAAACCCTCACCCTAACCCTAATGCGGGGCCATCCCTAACCCTAACTCCATACCCTAACCCTAAAGCTAGCCCTAAACCTAACCATAATACATGATACATGGCACCAAACTCTAACCCTAACCCTAGCCCAAGACCGAGCACTAACCATAACCCTAATCCTCACTCCCAACCCCACCCTCACACTAACCCTAATCCTAAACCGTAACCCTAACCCTAATGCTAGGCCTAACCCTAACCCTAAACCAACACTGACCCGAACTAGCCCTAACCCGAACCCTGATTCCGACCCCAACTCTAAACCTAACCATAACCCTAACCCTAACACCCCCTAACCCTAACCTCCGCTTAGCCTAACCCTAAACCTAACCTTAGCCCTTAGCACTAGACCGAACCCTAACACTTAGCCTAACCCCGAACTCCAAAACCGAACCCAAACCCTAAACCTAACCCCATAACACTAACCCTAGCCCATGGCCTCGCCCACAACCAAACCCTCACCCTAACCCTAACCCTAGACCTAGCCCGAACCCTAACACTAACCCTAACCGCGAACCCTGAACCAAAACTTAACCCTAACCCCCCTAACCCTAACCTCCCCTTAGCCTAACCCTAAACCTAAACTTAGCCCTTAGCCCTAGACCGAACCCTAACACTAAGCTTAACCCCGTACTCCAAAACCGAACCCAAACCCTAAACCTAACCCCCTAACCCTAGCCCATGGCCTCGCCCACACCCAAACCCTCACCCTAACCCTAACCCTACCCTAACACTAAACCTAAACCGAACGCTAACCCTAACTCTAACCCTAACACTAATCCTAAACCTCACGCTCCCTCCCTCCTCACACACACTAACCCTAACCCGAAGACTAAACCCTCCCTCCTCATGCTCCCTAAACCTAGCCACAGCCCTAACCCTAATCCCTAACCATTACCCTAACCCTCACCCTAACCATAACACCTAACCCTATCCCTAAACCTAACGCCTAAAGCCTAATCCTAACCCTCACTCCCACACCCACCCTCACACTAACCTTAATACTAAACCCTAACCCTAATGCTAGGCCTACCCCTAACACTAACCCTAGACCTAGCACTAACAATAACCCTAACCCTAACCCAAGCCCTAACTCGAAACCTGATCCCGATCCCGACTCTAAACCTAACCAAAACCCTAACCCTAGCCCTAGACCGAACCCTAACACTCAGTCTAACCCCGAACTCCCAAACCAAACTCAAACCCTAAACCAAAACCCCTAACCCTAACCCTAGCCCATGGCCTCGCCCACACCCAAAGCCTCACCCTAACCTTAATCCTAGCACTAGCCCAAACCCTAACACTAACCCTAACCGTGAACACTGAACCAAACCCTAACCCCCCTAACCCTAACCCTAGCCCTCACCCTAACCCTAAGTCAACACTAACCCTTACCCTCAACCCTAAACATTTACAGTCACCCTCAACCCCACCCCGACCCTCCCCCTAACCCTCACCCTATCCCTACCCCTAACACTAACCCAAACGCCTGACGCTAATCACACTAGCCCTATCCCCAACCCTAACCCTCAGGCTCCCTCCCTCCCTAACCCTAACGCTGACACTGACCTTAACCCTCAGCCCTGACCCTATCCCCAACCCTAGCCCTAGCCCGATCACTAACAGCTAACCCGAACCCCTACCCTAACCCAAACCCTAACCATACCGTAACCCTAATACTGCCCTAACCCTAACCCGAACGCTAACCCAAACACTAACTATAATCCTAACACTAATCCTAAACCTCACGCTCCCTCCCTCCTCACACTCCCTAACCCTAACCCTATATCCTCCCTCTTCATGCTCCCTAACCATAACTCTAGCCCTAGCCACAGCCCTAACCCTAATCCATAACCCTTACCCTAACCCAAACCATAACCCTAACCTTCATGCTCAGACCCTCCCTCCATAACCCTAACCCTGACCCTAACACCTAGCCCTGACCATAACCCTAGCTCTACCCCTAACCCTAACTCTAAGCCCTAATGCATAACCCTAACCCTAACCCCAACCCATAACCATAACCCTAAGCCTAAGCCTAAGCCTAACCCTAATGCCGTGGCACTTTCCCGCCCTATCCCTAACCCCTAACCCCTAAACCTAACCCTAAACCTAACCCCAACACCAACCCGAAACCTAACCCTAATGCGGACCTAACCCTAACACTAACCCCTAACCCTGACCCTGACCCTAACCCTAACCCTCATGCTGGTCTAACCCTAACCCTAAACCTCACCCTAAACCAAATGCGGGCCTAACTTTGACTCTGAGCCTGAACCTGACCCCGACCCCAACCCCGACCCCAACACCAACCCCAACACTAACCATAACCCAAACACTAACCGTAAACCTAACCCTAATCCTAACCCTAACCATAATGAGGAGGCCTAAACCTAACCATAACCGTAATCCGGGGTCCTAACTGTAACCCCCAATCCTCACCCTAACCCTAACACCTAACCCTATCCCTAAACCTAACCCCTAAAGCCTAACCCTAACTCCCAACCCCACCCTCAGCCTAAACCCTAAACCTAACCCTAATGCTAGGGCTACCCCTAACCCTAAACCAACACTATCCCTTACCCTAACCCCTAAACTCTCACGCGCGCCCTCAACCCACCTCCAGTCCCAGGTTCACCCTCACCCTAACACTAACTGAAAAGTTAATAACCCGAACTCTAAGCCTTACCCTAATCCTAATTACCCTAACCCTGATAACCTTAACGCTAACCCTAATAACCCTAACCCTAATAACCCAAACATTACCATAATCCAAACACCAACCCCAATGCCAACCCTAACCCTAAGACCTACACCTAACTCCTAGCCCATAACCCTTACACCTAACCCTAAAACTAACCCCAACACCTAAACCTAGATCTAGCCCTACTTCTAACCCTATCCCTGAGCCTTAACTGCTAACGCTGACCCTGACCTTGACCGTAACCTTAACCCTAATGCACTAACCCTAACCCTAAGCCCTAAACTCTCACTCGCACCCTCAACCCACCCCCAGTCCCAGCCTCACCCACACACTAAACCTAACCATCGCACTGGCTCTGGCCCAGACCCTGTCGCTGACCCAGACGCTGACACTGACCCAAATGACCTAAACCCCAGACTGATGCCCCCTGTGATGCCCCCTAACCCTAACCCTAACCTAACCCTCACCCTCACAATAATACTAACCCTATCCCAAACCCTAACCTTAACCCCATACCCTAACTCTAACTCTACCCTAACTCTAAAGCTAGCCCTAACCCTAATACACTACACCTAACCCTAACCCTAGCCCTGGACCTAGCACTAACGATAACCCTAATCCTAATCCTAACCCTAGCCCTAACCCGAACCCTGATCCTGAACCCGACTCTAAACCTAACCATAACCCTAACCCTAATACCCCCTAACCCTAACCTCCCCTTAGCCTAACCCTAAACCTAACCTTAGCCCTAGCCCTAGACCGAACCCTAACACTAAGTCTAACCCCGAACTCCCAAACCGAACCCAAACCCCAAACCAAACCCCCTAACCCTAACCATAGCCTATGTCCTCGCCCACACCCAAACCCTCACCCTAACCCTAGCCCGAACCCTAACACAAACCCTAACTGCGAACCCCGAACCAAACCCTAACCATAACCCTAGCCCTCGCCCTCACCCTAACCCAAAGTCAACACTAACCATTAAGCTCACCCCTAAACATTTACACTCACCCTCAACCCCACCCCAACCCTCACCCTAACCCACACCCTAACCCTATCCCTAACACTAGCCCAACACCCAGACGCTAATGACACTAGTCCTATCCCTAACACTAACCCTAGCCCTATCACTAACACCTAACCCTAACCATACCCTAACACTAACCCTAGCCTGATCACAAACCCCTAACCCTAACCATACCCTAACCCTAACCGTAGCCTAACCCTAACCGTAGCCTAACCCTAACCGTAGCCTAACCCTAACCCGAACGGTAACCCTAACACTAACTCTAACACTAACACTAATCCTAAACTTCACGCTCCCTCCCTCCTCACACTCCCTAGCGCTAACCTCAAACCCTCCCTCCGCATGCTCCCAAACCATAACCCTAGCCCTAGCCACAGCCCTAACCCTAATCCATAACCCTTACCCTAACCCAAACCATAACCCTAACCCTCATGCTCGCACCCTCACTCCCTAACCCTCACCCTGACCCAGACCCTTGCTCAACCCCTTACCCTAACCCCTAACCCTAACCCCAAATGCATAACCCTAACCCTAACCCCAACACATAACCATAACCCTAAGCCTAACCCTAATGCCGTGTCACTTTCAAACCCTATCCCTAACCCCTAAACCTAACCCCAACGCCAACCCTGAACCTAACCCAAACACTAACCCTAACCCTAACACTAACCCCTAACCCTGACTCTGACCCTAACCCTAACCCTAATGCTGGCCTAACCCTAACCCTCACCCTAACCCTAATGCGGGCCTAATCTTAACCCTGAGCCTGACCCCGACCACGACACCAACCCCAACACCAACCCCAACACCAACCCCAACACTAACCCCAACACTAACCCCAACACTAACCCCAAACATAACCCTAATCCTAACCATAATGCGGGGGCCTAAACCTAACCATAACCATAATCCGGGGGCCTAACCGTAACCCCTAACCCTCACCCTAACCCTAACACCTAACCCTATCCCTAAACCTAACCGCTAAAGCCTAACCCTAACCCTCACTCCCAATCCCAGCCTCAGCCTAACTCTAATCCTAAACCCTAACCCTAAACCTAACCCTAATGCTAGGCCTACCCCTAACCCTAAACCAACACTAACCCTTACCCTAACCCCTAAACTCTCACGCGCACCCTCAACCCACCTCCAGTCCCAGCCTCACCCTCACCTTAAACCTAATCCTAACTGAAAAATTAATAACCTGAACACTAAGCCTTACCCTAATCCTAATTACCCTAACACTAATAACCTTAACGCTAAACCTAATAACCCTAACCCTAATAACACAAACATTAGCATAATCCAAACTCCAACCCCAATGCCAACCCTAACTCCTAGCCGCTAACCCTTACACCAAACCCTAAACCTAACCCCCAACACCTAAACCTAGCTCTAGCCCTACTTCTAACCCTATCCCTAAGCCTTAACTCCTAACGCTGACCCTGACCTTGACCCTAACCTTAACCCTAACCCTAATGCACTAACCCTAACCGAAAGCCCTAAACTCTTACTCGCACCTTCAACCCACCCCCAGTCCCAGCCTCACCCACACCCTAACCCTAACCCTCGCACTGGCCCGGGCCCAGGCCCTGTCCCTGACCCACACCCTGACACTGACCCAAATGCTAACCTAAAACCCAGACCTAACCCTGATGCCCCCTGTGATGCTCCATAACCCTAACCCTAAACACTAACCCTACACCTAACCTTAACCTTAACCCTAACCCTAACGTAACCCACACCCTCACAATAATCCTAACCCTATCCCTTACCCTAACCATAATGCGGGGCCTAACCCTAACCCCATACCCTAACCCTAGCCCTAAAACTAACCATAATAAACTACACCTAACCCTAACCCTAGCCCTAGACCTAGCACTAACCATAACCCTAACCCGAACCCTGATCCCGATCCCGCCTCTAAACCTAACCATAACCCTAACACCCCCTAACCCCAACTCTAACCTCCCCATAGCCTAACCCTAATCCTAACCTTAGCCCTAGCCCTAGACCAAACCCTAACACTAAGCCTAACCCCGAACTCCGAAACCGAACCCAAACCCTAAACCTAACCCCCTAACCCTAACCCTAGCCCATTGCCTCGCCCACACCCAAACCCTCACCCTAACCCTAACTCTAGCCCGATCCCTAACAGTAACCCTAACTGCGAACCCCGAACCAAGCCCTAACCCTAACCACCCTAACCCTAGCCTGAAGGCTAGGCTAGCCTCACCCTAACCCTAATGCTGACTCAACACTAACCCTTACCCTCACCCCTAAACATTTACACTCACCCTCAACCCCACCCTGACCCCCACCCTCACCCTATCCCTATCCCTAACCCTAACCCAAAAGTTAATAACCCGAACTCTAATCATAACCCAAACCCTAATAACCATAACCCTAACCCTAATAACCTTTACAGTAATTCTAATAACTCTACTAACCCTAACAACCCAAACATTACCATAATCCAAACCACAACCACGATTTCAATCGTAATCCTAATACCTACCAGTAACGCCAAGTCCCAAACCTTAACACCTAACCCTAACCCCTAACATGTAAACCTAGCCCTAGCCTGAGCCCTAAACCTAACCCCTAATCCCAACCCTAACCCCAGCCCCAGCCTCACCCTCACATAACCCTAACCATAACCATAACCCGTTAGGGTTACCATAACCATAACCCAAACTCTAAGCCTGACCCTAACCCTAATAACCTTAACCCTAACCCTAATAACCCTATGCCTAACCCTCAACCTAATAACCCAAACATTGCCATAATCAAAACTCCAACCCCAATCCCAACCCAAACACTTACCCCTAAATGCTAGCCCCAAACCCTAACACCTAACCTTAACACCTAAACCTAGCTCTAGCCCTAACCCTATCCCTAAGCCCTAACTCCTAACGCTGACCCTGACCTTGACCCTGACCCTAACCCTAACCCTAAATCTAAGCCTGACCCTAACCATAACCCTGATCCTAAGCCTATACCTAACCCCAACCCTAACGCTAACCCCAAATCGTAACCCTAACCCTGAAACATTATCCTAACCCTAACACTATCCATAAATCTTAATCCTAAACCTAGCCCTTCCCATAACCGCTAAACACTAACCCTAAACCCTGACAGCAACCCTAATTCCCTCGGTCCATAATGCAACCTACACCTAACCCCAAACCCTTATCCCAACCCGAACCTACACTCTAACCCTAACACCTAAACCTTACCATAACGCGACCCCGTCCCTTAATCGCGTTACCCTAACCCCTATCCCTTACTCTAACCCGAATCCCTTATCTAATCCTAACTCCTAACCCTAACCCTGACTCCTAAACCCCCACCGTAACCCTAACGCTAACCCTGTAAACACTGGCACTCTCCCTGCTATTCCCTCTACACTTGCTCACTCGCTGTGCCAATTCCCTGTATGCATGGGCACTCTCTACCAATTCCCTTTTAACACTGACATTGTCTCTCCCAATTCCCTGTAAACACCGAGTCTCTCCCCCAATTCATGGTGAATCGTGATACACTCTCTCCCAATACCTTGTAAACACTGCCTATCTCTCCCAATCCACTGTAAACAGTAACACACCCTCTCTCCCAATTCCCTGTAAACACTGACACACAGTGTCCGCTTAATTTCCAGTCAACTTTTAGACTCCCTGTTGATGCTCACATTGCTAGGGCTGGCTTCACTCTCGCAGCCTGAAGTGTGTGTTACTGAAGTGTGTGTTAGTCTCAAAAAAACTCACGTTAAATTTAAATGCGTCATTCCTTCCTCAATGGCGGTCAAGCGGCTTCGCGGAAATCTGCGGCTGCGCAGTGCTGAAGCAATCTGCGGCTGCGCTGTAAAGACGCAGTTTGCGGCTGCGCGGTGTAGAAGCAGACAGCGGCTGCGCGCGGGAGAAGTAGTGTACGGCTGCGCAGTGCTGAAGCAATCTGCGGCTGCGCGGTGGAGAAGCTGACAACTTCTATCAAACTCTCAATTTCTAGCAATAACACACATTGAAGCATTTTCTCTATCAGCAGATATATCATATTCGTAAAATTTGCAAAATCTCCCATTTCCATCAAATTCGCTCTAAGTATCATCTGCTCTTTCACTGATTGTACAACTTTCTTCAATTCAATCAATTTCTACATCTCCAATAATTTTAATTGTTGAACTATACAAATAGAACTATTTCTAACAATCTACTCATTTTTCAATGTTCTTTGTTCAATTATGCCTTCAATATCTCCATTCCTATATTTTTCAACCGATCTGGATTCTCTGACAAGCAAAGGTACGCGGTTTCTTCTAATTAGTCAAATTCTGCGGATTCCCACCTCTCTGCATTGGCTGCACAATCAATTTCTCCATATCCCTCAATTTAAGCAATAATGGTTCGCTGTCGATAGCAAAATATCAATACCTAGCAATTGTTAAAATTCTAGAATTTTCTCCATCTGCAGATATTTTTCATTCCCAATATTTGTTAAACCTCCCATTTCCACGAAATTCATTGTTTGTAACTTCTGCCCCTTCTCTGAATGTACAAGATATTTTGCAATTATTATGTACAAGAAATTGACAGCTTGATAGATACAGACAGCCAGGTTTGCTGAAATGAAGGAAATGCAGAAATTGAAGTTGTAATGATTGTGGAGAATCTGCAAATGTGCTCTCTCTAACAAATTGCTGGAAATTGAGTATTTGATAAATATAGAGAACTTTATTTGCTGATAAATTTAGACATTGAAAAATTGTAGGTTCAGGTGAATGATAAGTGGCTCGAAATGTGGAGAGTGATAGAAATAGAGACACTTGTTTAGGTAGGCAATGGAAATTAATAGAGATAGCGAGATTGATGGAAAAAAAGAAACTTGTGCATTCATGAAGGAGCAGAAGTTGTCTGCTTCTCCACCACGCAGCCTCAAACTGCCTCTTCACTGCGCAGCCGCAGATTGCTTCAGCACTGCGCAGCCGTACACTGCGTCTTTACCGCGCAGCCACAGATTGCTTCAGCACTGCGCAGCCGCAGATTTCCGCGAAGCCGCTTGACCGCCATTGAGGAAGGAATGACGCATTTAAATTTAACGTGAGTTTTTTTGAGACTAACACACACTTCAGTAACACACACTTCAGGCTGCGAGAGTGAAGCCAGCCCTAGCAATGTGAGCATCAACAGGGAGTCTAAAAGTTGACTGGAAATTAAGCGGACACTGTGTGTCAGTGTTTACAGGGAATTGGGAGAGAGGGTGTGTTACTGTTTACAGTGGATTGGGAGAGATAGGCAGTGTTTACAAGGTATTGGGAGAGAGTGTATCACGATTCACCATGAATTGGGAGAGAGACTCAGTGTTTACAGGGAATTGGGAGAGACAATGTCAGTGTTAAAAGGGAATTGGTACAGTGCCCATGCATACAGGGAATTGGCACAGCGAGTGAGCAAGTTTAGAGGGAATAGCAGGGAGAGTGCCAGTGTTTACAGGGTTAGCGTTAGGGTTACGGTGGGGGTTTAGGAGTCTGGGTTAGGGTTAGGAGTTAGGATTAGATAAGGGTTCGGGTTAGAGTAAGGAATAGGGGTTAGGGTAACGCGATTAAGGGACGGGGTCGCGTTATGGTAAGGTTTAGGTGTTACGGTTAGAGTGTAGGTTCGGGTTGGGATAAGGGTTTGGGGTTAGGTTTAGGTTGCATTAGGGACCGGGCGAATTAGGGTTAGTGTTAGGGTTGCTGTCAGGGTTTAGGGTTAGTGTTTAGCGGTTATGGGAAGGGCTAGGGTTAGGGTTAGGATTAAGATTTATGGATAGTGTTAGGGTTAGGATAATGTTTCGGGGTGAGGGTTAGGGTTACGATTTGGGGTTAGTGTTAGGGTTGGGGTTAGGTATAGGCTTAGTATCAGGGTTACGGTTAGGGTCAGGCTTAGATTTAGGGTTAGGGTCAGGGTCAAGGTCAGGGTCAGCGTTAGGAGTTAGGGCTTAGGGATAGGGTTAGGGCTAGAGCTAGGTTTAGGTGTTAAGGTTAGGTGTTAGGGTTTGGGGCTAGCATTTAGGGGTAAGTGTTTGGGTTGGGATTGGGGTTGGAGTTTGGATTATGGCAATGGTTGGGTTATTAGGTTGAGGGTTAGGCATAGTAGGGTTATTAGGGTTAGGGTTAAGGTTATTAGGGTTAGGGTTATTAGGGTTAGGGTCAGGCTTAGAGTTCGGGTTATGGTTATGGTAACCCTAACGGGTTATGGTTATGGTTAGGGTTATGTGAGGGTGAGGCTGGGGGTGGGGTTAGGTTTGGGGTTAGGGGTTAGGTTTAGGGCTCAGGCTAGGGCTAGGTTTACATGTTAGGGGTTGGGGTTAGGTGTTAAGGTTTGGGACTTGGCGTTACTGGTAGGTATTAGGGTTACGGTTGAAATCGTGGTTGTAGTTTGGATTATGGTAATGTTTGGGTTATTAGGGTTAGGGTTAGTAGAATTATTAGAATTACTGTTAAGGTTATTAGGGTTAGGGTTATGGTTATTAGGGTTTGGCTTATGATTAGAGTTCGGGTTATTAACTTTTGGGTTAGGGTTAGGGATAGGGCTAGTGTCATTAACGTCAGGGTTTTGGGTTAGTGTTAGGGGTAGGGATAGGGTGAGTGTGAGGGTGGGGGTTAGGGTGGGGTTGAGGGTGAGTGTAAATGTTTAGGGGTGAGTGTAAGGGTTAGTGTTGAGTTAGCATTAGGGTTAGGGTGAGGGTGAAGGCTAGGGTTAGAGCGGTTGGGATTAGGGCTTGGTTCGGGGTTCGCAGTTAGGGTTAGTGTTAGGGATCGGGCTAGGGCTAGGGTTAGGGTGAGGGTTTGGTTGTGGGCGAGGCAATGGGCTAGGGTTAGGGTTAGGGGGTTAGGTTTAGGGTTTGGGTTCGGTTTCGGAGTTCGGGGTTAGGCTTAGGTCAAGGGCTAGGGCTAAGGTTAGGTTTAGGGTTAGGCTATGGGGAGGTTAGAGTTAGGGTTAGGGGGTGTTAGGGTTATGGTTAGGTTTAGAGTCAGGATCGGGATCAGGGTTCGGGTTAGAGTTATGGTTAGTGCTAGGTCTAGGGCTAGGGTTAGGGTTAGGTGTAGTGTATTATGGTTAGGGTTAGGGCTAGGGTAAGGGTATGGGGTTAGGGTTAGGCCCCGCATTATGGTTAGGTTTAGGGTTAGGGTAAGGGATAGGGTTAGGATTATTGTGAGGGTGAGGGTTACGTTAGGGTTAGGGTTAAGGTTAAGGTTAGGTGTAGGGTTAGTGTTTAGGGTTAGGGTTAGGGAGCATCATAGGGGGCATCAGGGTTAGGTCTGGGGTTCAGGTTAGCATTTGGGTCAGTGTCAGGGTCTGGGTCAGGGACAGGGCCTGGGCCCGGGCCAGTGCAAGGGTTAGGGTTAGGGTGTGGGTGAGGCTGGGACTGGGGGTGGGTTGAAGGTGCGAGTAAGAGTTTAGGGCTTTCGGTTAGGGTTAGTGCATTAGGGTTAGGGTTAAGGTTAGGGTCAAGGTCAGGGTCAGCGTTAGGAGTTAAGGCTTAGGGATAGGGTTAGAAGTAGGGCTAGAGCTAGGTTTAGGTGTTAGGGGTTAGGTTTAGGGTTTGGTGTAAGGGTTAGCAGCTAGGAGTTATGGTTGGCATTGGGGTTGGAGTTTGGATTATGCTAATGTTTGTGTTATTAGGGTTAAGGTTATTAGGGTTAGGGTAATTAGGATTAGGGTAAGGCTTAGAGTTCGGGTTATTAACTTTTCAGTTAGGATTAGGTTTAAGGTGAGGGTGAGGCTGGGACTAGAGGTGGGTTGAGGGTGCGCGTGAGAGTTTAGGGGTTAGGGTAAGGGTTAGTGTTGGTTTAGGGTTAGGGGTAGGCCTAGCATTAGGGTTAGGTTTAGGGTTAGGGTTTAGGATTAGAGTTAGGCTGGGGTTGGGAGTGAGGGTTAGGGTTAGGCTTTAGGGGTTAGGTTTAGGGATAGGGTTAGGTGTTAGGGTTAGAGTGAGGGTTAGGGGTTATGGTTAGGCCCCCGGATTACGGTTATGGTTAGGTTTAGGCCCCCGCATTATGGTTAGGATTAGGGTTATGTTTGGGGTTATGTTTGGGGTTATGTTTGGGGTTATGTTTGGGGTTATGTTTGGGGTTATGTTTGGGGTTATGTTTGGGGTTAGTGTTGGGCTTAGTGTTGGGCTTAGTGTTGGGCTTAGTGTTGGGCTTAGTGTTGGGCTTAGTGTTGGGCTTAGTGTTGGGCTTAGTGTTGGGCTTAGTGTTGGGCTTAGTGTTGGGCTTAGTGTTGGGCTTAGTGTTGGGCTTAGTGTTGGGCTTAGTGTTGGGCTTAGTGTTGGGCTTAGTGTTGGGGCTGGGGTCGGGGTCGGGGTCGGGGTCGGGGTCGGGGTCAGGTTCAGGCTCAGGGTTAAGATTAGGCCCGCATTAGGGTTAGGGTGAGGGTTATGGTTAGGGTTAGGCCAGCATTAGGGTTAGGGTGAGGGTTAGGGTTAGGCCAGCATTAGGGTTAGGGTTAGGGTCAGAGTCAGGGTTAGGGGTTAGTGTTATGGTTAGGCCCACATTAGGGTTAGGGTTAGTGTTTGGGTTAGGTTCAGGGTTGGTGTTGGGGTTCGGTTTAGGTTTTAGGGGTTAGGGATAGGGAGGGAAAGTGACACGGCATTAGGGTTAGGGTTCGGGTTAGGCTTAGGGTTAGGCTTAGGGTTATGGTTATGGGTTGGGGTTAGGGTTAGGGTTATGCATTTGGGGTTAGGGTTAGAGTTAGGGTTAGGGGTTAGGGTAAGGGGTTGAGCTAGGGTCAGTGTCAGGGCTAGGTGTTAGGGTCAGGGTGAGGGTTAGGGAGGGAGGGTGGGAGCATGAGGGTTAGGGTTATGGTTTGGGTTAGGGTAAGGGTTAGGGTTAGGGTTAATCCCTGCATTATGGTTAGTGTTAGGGTTCGGGCTAGGGCTT
Organism: Carcharodon carcharias; assembly: GCF_017639515.1. Lineage (NCBI taxonomy): Eukaryota > Metazoa > Chordata > Chondrichthyes > Lamniformes > Lamnidae > Carcharodon > Carcharodon carcharias. The sequence goes on along the minus strand of NW_024470813.1, from coordinate 475,679 downwards.
GGGATAGGGTTAGGGTGAGGGTTTGGGTGTGGGCGAGGCCATGGGCTAGGGTTAGGGTTAGGGGGTTTGGTTTAGGGTTTCGGTTCGGTTTGGGAGTTCGGTGTTAGACTTAGTGCTAGGGTTCGGTCTAGGGCTAGGGCTAAGATTAGGTTTAGGGTTAGGCTAAGGGGAGGTTAGGGTTAGGGTTCAGGGGTGTTAGGGTTAGGGTTATGGTTAGGTTTAGAGTCAGAGTCGGGAGCAGGGTTAGGGCTAGGGTTAGGATTAGGGTTAGGGTGATCGTTAGTGCTAGGTCCAGGGCTAGGGTTAGGGTTAGGTGTAGTGTATTATGGTTTGGGTTAGGGCTAGCTTTATGGTTAGGGTTAGGCCCCGCATTAGGGTTAGGGTTAGATGTAGGGTTAGGGTTAGGGGGCATCACAGGGGGCATCAGGGTTAGGGCTGTGCTTTAGGTTAGCATTTGGGTCAGTGTCAGGGTCTGGGTCAGGGACAGGGCCTGGGCCAGGGCCAGTGCGATGGTTAGGTTTAGGGTGTGGGTGAGGCTGGGACTGGGGATGGGTTGAGGGTGCGAGTGAGAGTTTAGGGCTTAGGTTTAGGGTTAGTGCATTAAGGTTAGGTTTAAATTTAGGGTCAAGGTCAGGGTCACCGTTAGGAGTTAAGGCTTAGGGATAGGGTTAGAAGTAGGGCTAGAGCTAGGTTTAGGTGTTAGGGGTTAGTTTTAGGGTTAGGTGTAAGGGTTAGGGGCTAGGAGTTAGGGGTAGGTCTTAGGGTTACGGTTGGCATTGGGGTTGGAGTTTGGATTATGGTAATGTTTGGGTTATTAGGTTAGTAGGGTCAGCGTTATGGTTATTAGGGTTAGGGTAATTATGATTAGGGTAAGGCTTAGAGTTCAGGTTATCAACTTTTCAGTTAGGGTTAGGGTGAGGGTGAGGCTGGGACTGGAGGTGGGTTGAGGGTGCGCGTGGGAGTTTAGGGGTTAGGGTAAGGGTTAGTGTTGGTTTAGGGTTAGGGGTAGGCCTAGCATTAGGGTTAGGGTTAGGGTTACGGTTTAGGATTAGGGTTAGTGTGAGGGTGGGGGTGGGTGTGAGGGTTAGGGTTATGGTTAGTGCTCGGTCTTGGGCTAGGGTTAGGGTTAGGGTTTGGTGTCATGTATTATGGTTAGGGTTAGGGTTAGGGTATGGGGTTAGGGTTAGGGATGGCCCCGCATTAGGGTTAGGGTGAGGGTTTGGGATACGGTTAGGATTATTGTGAGGGTGAGGGTTAGGTTAGGGTTAGGTGTAGGGTTAGGGTTAGGGGGCATCACAGGGGGCATCAGGGTTAGGTCTGGGGTTTCAGTTAGCATTTGGGTCAGTGTCAGGGTCTGGGTCAGTGAACAGGGCCAGTGCCAGTGCGTGGGTTAGGTTTAGGGTGTGGGTGAGGCTGGGACTGGGGGTGGGTTGAGGGTGCGCGTGAGAGTTTAGAGGTTAGGGTAAGGGTTAGTGTTGGTTTAGGGTTAGGGGTAGGCCTAGCATTAGGGTTAGTGTTAGGGTTTAGGATTAGGGTTAGGCTGAGGGTGGGGTTGGGAGTGAGGGTTAGGGTTAGGCTTTAGCGGTTAGGTTTAGGGATAGGGTTAGTTGTGAGGGTTAGGGTGAGGGTTAGGGGTTACCGTTAGGCCCCCAGATTACGGTTATGGTTAGGTTTAGGCCCCCGCATTATTGTTAGGGTTAGGATTAGGGTTAGGTTTAGGGTTAATGTTTGGGTTAGGGTTAATGTTGGGGTTGGGGTCGGGGTCGGGGTCAGGTTCAGGCTCAGGGTCAAAGTTAGGCCCGCATTTGGGTTAGGGTGAGGTTTAGGGTTAGGGTTAGGCCAGCCTGAGGGTTAGGGTCAGGGTTAGGGGTTAGGATTAGTGTTAGGGTTAGGCCCGTATTAGGGTTAGGGTTAGTGTTAGGGTTAGGTTTAGTGCTGGTGTTGGGGTTTGGTTTAGGGGTTAGGGGTTAGGAATAGGGAGGGAAAGTGACACGGCATTAGGGTTATGGTTAGGGTTTGGCTTAGGGTTATGGTTATTGGTTGGTGTTAGGGTTAGGGTTATGCATTAGGGTTTAGGGTTAGAGTTAGGGTTAGGGGGTAGGGTTAGGGGTAGAGCTAGGTTTAGGGTCAGGGTCAGGACTAGGTGTTAGGGTCAGGGTCAAGGTTAGGGTTAGAGTTCGGGAGGGAGGGTGGGAGCATGAGGGTTAGGGTTATGGTTTGGGTTAGGGTAAGGGTTATGGATTAGGGTTAGGGCTGCGGCTAGGGCTAGGGTTATCGTTAGGGAGCATGAGGAGGGAGGGTTTAGGGTTAGGGTTAGGGAGTGTGAGTAGGGAGGGAGCGTGAGCTTTAGGATTAGTGTTTGGGTTATAGTTAGTGTTACGGTTAGCGTTCGGGTTAGGGTTAGGGTAGGGTTAGGGTTAGGGTATCGTTAGGGTTAGGGTTAGGTTCGGGTTTGGGGTTAGGGGTTAGTGATAGGGCTAGGGTTGGGGATAGGGTCAGGGCTAGGGTTTAGGGTCAGGGTCAGGGTTAGGGTTAGGGAGGGTGGGAGCCTGAGGGTTAGGGATAGGGCTAGTGTCATTAGCGTCAGGGTTTTGGGTTAGTGTTAGGGGTATGGACAGGTTGAGGGTTAGGGTGAGGGTCGGGTGGGGTTGCGGGTGAGTGTAAATGTTTAGGGGTGAGGTTAAGGGTTAGTGTTGACTTCGGGTTAGGGTGAGGGCTAGGGTTAGGGGGTTAGTGTTCGGGTTTGGTTCGGGGTTCGCGTTTAGGGTTAGTGTTAGGGTTTGGGCTAGGGCTAGGGCTTGGGTTAGGGTTAGGGTGAGGGTTTGGGTGTGGGCGAGGCCATGGGCTAGGGTTAGGGTTTGTGGGTTTGGTTTAGGGTTTGGGTTTGGTTTGGGAGTTCGGGGTTAGACTTAGTGTTAGGGTTCGTTCTAGGGCTAGTATTAAGGTTAGGTTTAGGGTTAGGCTAAGGGGAGGTTAGGGTTAGGGTTAGGGGCTGTTAGGGTTAGGGTTATGGTTAGGTTTAGAGTCGGGGAAGGGATCAGGGTTAGGGTTAGGGTTATCGTTAGTGCTAGGTCCAGGGCTCGGGTTAGGGTTAGGTGTACTGTATTATAGTTAGGGTTAGGGCTAGCTTTAAGGTTAGGGTATGGGGTTAGGGTTAGGGTTAATCCCTGCATTATGGTTAGGGTTAGGTTAGCATTTGGGTCAGTGTCAGGGTGTGGATCAGGGTCAAGGACAGGGCCTGGGCCAGGGCCAGTGCATGGGTTACGTTTAGGGTGTGGGTGAGGCTGGGACTGGGGGTGGGTTGAGGGTGCGAGTGAGAGTTTAGGGCTTAGTGTTAGGGTTAGTGCATTAGGGTTAGGGTTAAGGTTAGGGTCAAGGTCAGGGTCAGCGTTAGGAGTTTAGGCTCAGGGTTAGGGTTAGAAGTAGGGCTAGAGCTAGGTTTAGGTGTTAGTGGATAGGTTTAGGGTTAGGTGTAAGGGTTAGGGTCGGTGGGTTAGGTTTAGGGTTCGGGTTCGGTTTCAGAGTTCGGGGTTAGGCTTAGTGTTAGGGTTCGGTCTAGGGCTAAGGTTAGGTTTAGTGTTAGGCTAAGGAGAGGTTAGGGTTAGGGGGGTTAGGGTTAAGTTTTGGTTCGGGGTTCGCGGTTAGGGTTAGTGTTAGGGTTCGGGCTAGCGCTAGGGTTAGGGTTAGGGTTAGGGTGAGGGTTTGGGTGTGGGAGAGGCCATGGGCTAGGGTTAGGGTTAGGTGGTTAGGTTTAGGGTTTGGGTTCGGTTTCAGAGTTCGGGGTTAGGCTTAGTGTTAGGGTACGATCTCGTGCTAAGGGTTAAGGTTAGGTTTGGGGTTAGGCTAAGGGGAGGTTAGGGTTAGTGTTAGGGGGTGTTAGGGTAAGGGTTATGGTTAGGTTTAGAGTTGGGGTCGGGATCAGGGTTCGGGTTAGGGTTCTGGCTAGGGTTAGGGTTAGGGTTATGGTCAGTGCTCGGTCTAGGGCTAGGATTTAGGGTTAGGTGTCGTGTATTATGGTTAGGGTTAGGGCTAGCTTTAGGGTTAGGGTATGGGGTTAGGATTAGGGATGGCCCCGCATTACGGTTAGGGTTAGGGTTTGGGATAGGGTTAGGATTATTGTAAGGGTGAGGGTTAGGTTAGGGTTAAGGTTAGGGTTAGGGTTAGGGTTAGGGTTTAGGGTTAGGGTTAAGGGCATCAGGGTTAGGGCTGGAGTTTAGGTTAGCATTTGGGTCAGTGTCAGGGTGTGGATCAGGGTCAGGGACAGGGCCTGGGCCAGGGCCAGTGCATGGGTTAGGTTTAGGGTGTGGGTGAGGCTGGGACTGGGGGTGGGTTGAGGGTGCGAGTGAGAGTTTAGGGCTTAGGGTTAGGGTTAGTGCGTTAGGATTAGGGTTAGGGTTAGGAGTTAAGGCTCACGGATAGGGTTAGAAGTAGGGCTAGAGCTAGGTTTAGGTTTTAGGGGTTAGGGGCTAGGAGTTAGGGGTAGGTCTTAGGGTTAAGGTTGGCATTGGGTTTAGGTTTTAGGATTAGGGTTAGTGTGAGTGTGGGAGTGGGAGCGAGGGTTAGTATAAGGCTTTAGGGGTTAGGTTTAGGGATAGGGTTAGGGTTTAGGGTTAGTGTGAGGGTTAGGGGTTAGGGTAAGGGTTAGGGCTGCGGCTAGGGCTAGAGTTATGGTTAGGGAGCATGAGGGGGTAGGGTTTAGGGTTAGGGTTAGGGTTGGGGAGTGTGAGGATGGAGGGAGTGTGAGGTTTAGGATTAGTGTTAGGGTTAGAGTTAGGTTTAGCGTTCGGTTTATGGTTAGTGTTAGGGTAAGGTTAGGGTTAGGTGTAGTGTTAGGGTTTAGGGTTAGGTGGCATCACGGGGGCATCAGGGTTAGGGGTGGGCTTTAGGTTAGTATTTGGGTCCGTGTCAGCGTCTGGGTCTAGGTCAGGGACAGGGCCAGGGCCAGTGCGAGGGTTAGGGTTATGGTTTGGGTGAGGCTGGGACTGCGGGTGGGTTGAGGGTGCGAGTGAGAGTTTAGGACTTATGGTTAGGGTTAGTGCATCAGGGTTAGGGTTAAGGTTAGGGTCAAGGTCAGGGTCAGTGTTAGGAGTTAAGGCTTAGGGATAGGGTTAGAAGTAGGGCTAGAGCTAGGTTTAGCTGTTAGTGGTTAGGTTTAGGGTTAGGTGCTAGGAGTTAGGGGTAGGTCTTAGGGTTAGGGTTGGAATTGGGGTTGGAGTTTGGATTATGGTAATGTTTGGGTTATTAGGGTTAGGGTTAGTAGGGTTAGCGTTAAGGTTATTAGGGTTAGGGTAATTAGGATCAGGGTAAGGCTTAGAGTTCGGGTTATTAACTTTTCAGTTAGGGTTAGGGTGAGGGTGAGGCTAGGACTGGAGGTGGGTTGAGGGTGCGATTGAGAATTTAGGAGTTAGGGTAAGAGTTAGCCCCTAACCCTAACACCTAACCCTAACCCCTGACATGTAAACCTAGCCCGAGCCCTAAACCTAACCCCACCCCCAGCCCCAGCCTCACCCTCACATAACCATATCCCTAACCCAAAAGTTAATAACCTGAACGCTAAGCCTGACATTAACCCTAATAACCCTAACCCTAATAGCCTTAACTCTAATCCTAATAACCCTACTATGCCTAACCCACAACCTAATAACCCAAACATTACCATAATCCAAACTCCATCCCCAATCCCAACCCCTAACTCCTAGCCCCTAACCCTAACACCTAAACCTAACCCTAACACCTAAACCTAGCTCTAGCCCTAACCCTATCCCTAAGCCCTAACTCCTAACGCTGACCCTGACCTCGATCCTGACCCTAACCCTAAATCTAAGCCTGACCCTAAACGTAACCCTGATCCTAACCCTATACCTAACCCCAACCCTAACACTAACCCCAAATCGTAACCCTAACCCTCACACTATCCATAAATCTTAATCCTAACCCTAACCCTAGCCCTTCCCATAACCGCTAAACACTAACCCTAAACCCTGACAGCAACCCTAACACTAACCCTAATTTACCCGGTCCCTAATGCAACCTAAACCTAACCCCAAACCCTTATCCCAAACCAAACCTACACTCTAACCCTAACACCTAAACCTTACCCTAACACGACCCCGTCCCTTAATCGCGTTACCCTAAACCCTATCCCTTACTCTAACCCGAACCCTTATCTAACCTAACCCAGACTCCTAAACCCCCACCGTAACCCTAACGCTAACCCTGTAAACACTGGCACTCTCCCTGCAATTCCCTCTAAACTTGCTCACTCGCTGTGCCAATTCCCTGTATGCATGGGCACTCTCTACCAATTCCCTTTTAACACTGACATTGTCTCTCCCAATTCCCTGTAAACACCGAGTCTCTCTCCCAATTCATGGTGAATCGTGATACACTCTCTCCCAATACCTTGTAAACACTGCCTATCTCTCCCAATCCACTGTAAACAGTAACACACCCTCTCTCCCAATCCACTGTAAACACTGACACACAGTGTCCGCTTAATTTCCAGTCAACTTTTAGACTCCCTGTTGATGCTCACATTGCTAGGGCTGGCTTCACTCTCGCAGCCTGAAGTGTGTGTTACTGAAGTGTGTGTTAGTCTCAGAAAAACTCACGTTAAATTTAAATGCGTCATTCCTTCCTCAATGGCGGTCAAGCGGCTTCGCGGAAATCTGCGGCTGCGCAGTGCTGAAGCAATCTGCGGCTGCGCAGTGAAGGAAGCACACTGCGGCTGCGCAGTGAAGGAAGCACACTGCGGCTGCGCAGTGAAGGAAGCACACTGCGGCTGCGCAGTGAAGGAAGCACACTGCGGCTGCGCAGTGGGGAACTGGTCTGCGGCTGCGTGCGGGAGAAGCAGTGTATGGCTGCGCAGTGCTGAAGCAATCTGCAGTTGCGTGGTGGAGAAGCTGACAACTTCTACTCCTTCATGAATGCACAAGTTTCTTTTTTTCCATCAATCTCGCTATCTCTATTAATTTCCATTGCCTACCTAAACAAGTGTCTCTATTTCTATCACTCCCCACATTTCGAGCCACCTGAACCTACAATTTTTCAATGTCTAAATTTATCAGCAAATAAAGTTCTCTATATTTATCAAATACTCAATTTCCAGCAATTTGTTAGAGAGAGCACATTTGCAGATTCTCCACAATCACTACAACTTCAATTTCTGCATTTCCTTCATTTCAACAAACCTGGCTGTCTGTATCTATCAAGCTGTCAATTTCTAGCAACTCCGTAAATTGAAGCATTTTCTCTATCAGCAGATATACGCAAAATTTTCACGAAATTCGCTGCTTGTAGTTTCTGCTGCTGCTTTTCATGTACAAGTTTCTTACTTTCCAACAACCTCGCTATCTCTATTAATTTCCAATGCTTATCTAAACAAGTGTCTCTATTCCTATCACTTCACACATAGTTATCATTCTTCTGACAATACAATCCCTCAATTTCAATATTTTTCAGCAAAGGTAGTTCTCTGCATCTATCAAAATCTTATTTTTGAGTAATTTCTTAGATTGAGCTCATTTGCAGGTTACCGGCATTCTCTGCAACTTCGATTTCTCCATTTCTTCAGTTTAAGCAAACTTGGCTCTCTGTATCTATCAAACTCTCAATTTCGAGCAATAACACACATTGAACCATTTTCTCTATAAGCAGATATAACATTTTCGTACTCTTTGCAAAATCTCCTATTTTCATCAAATTCTATCTTTGTATCATCTGCTCGTTCACTGATTGTACAACTTTCTTCAATTCAATCAATTTCTACATCTCCAATCATTTTTATTGTTGAACTACACAAATAGAACGATTTCTAACAAACTACTCATTTTTCAATGTTCTTTGTTTAATTATGCCTTCAATATCTGCATTCTTATATTTTTCAACAGAATTGGTTTCTACGTCAAGCAAAAGTACTCAGTTTCTTGTAATCATCAAATTCTGCAGATTCCCACTTCTCTACGTAAGCTGCACAATCAATTTCTCCAAATCCCTCAATTTAAACAAACCTGGTTCGATGCGGATAGCAAAATATCAAAACTTACCAATTGATGAGATTCTAGCATTTTCTCTATCTGCAGATATTTCTCATTCCCCATATTTGTAAAATATTTTAATGAAATTCTCTGCTTGTAGGATCTGCTGCTTCTCTCCATGTACAAGTTTCTTACTTTCCAACAACTTCACTATCGCTATTAATTTCCTCTGCCTATCTAAACAAGTGTCTCTATTTCAATCGCTCCACACATCTAGACTTAGTTATGATTCAACTGAACTTACAATTTCTGAATTTCAATATCTATCAGTAAATGTAGTTCTCTGCATCTATCAAAATCTTATTTTTCAGTAATTTCTTAGATTGAGCTCATTTGCAGGTTACCTGCATTCTCTGCAACTTCAATTTCTCCATTTCTTCAGTTTCAGCAAACGCGGTTCTCTGTATCTATCAATCTCGCAATTTCGAGCAATAACACATATTGAAGCATTTTCTCTATAAGCAGATATAACATATTCGTACTCTTTGCAAAATCTCCTATTTTCATCAAATTCTATCTTTGTATCATCTGCTCGTTCACTGATTGTACAACTTTCTTCAATTCAATCAATTTCTACATCTCCAATAATTTTATTGTTGAACTGCCCAAAGAGAACGATTTCTATCAAACTACTCATTTTTCAATGTTCTTTGTTTAATTATGCCTTCAATATCTCCATTCTTATATTTTTCAACAGAATTGGTTTCTACGTTTAGCAAAAGTACTCAGTTTCTTGTAATTCATCAAATTCTGCAGATTCCCACTTCTCTACGTAAGCTGCACAATCAATTTCTCCATAACCCTCAATTTAAACAAACCTGGTTCGATGTGGATAGCAAAATATCAAAACTTACCAAATGATGATATTCTAGCATTTTCTCTATCTGCAGATATTTCTCATTCCCCATATTTGTAAAATCTTCCATTTTAACGAAATTCAATGCTTGTAGGATCTGCTGCTTCTCTCCATGTACAAGTTTCTTACATTCCAACAACCTCACTATCTCTATTAATTTCCTCTGCCTATCTAAACAAGTGTCTCTATTTCAATCGCTCCACACATCTAGACATAGTTATGATTCAACTGAACTTAGAATTTCTGAATTTCAATATCTATCAGTAAATGTAGTTCTCTGCATCTATCAAAATCTTACTTTTCAGTAATTTCTTAGATTGAGCTCATTTGCAGGTTACCTGCATTCTCTGCAAAACCCCTAACCCTAACCCTAACCCCAACACCCTAACCCTAACACCCTAACCCTAATGCTAACGCTCCCTCCCGCTCCATCCCTGCCACCCTAACCCCTAACCCTAACCCCTGACCCTGACCCTGACCCTGACCCTAACCCTAATGCGGCTCCCTAACCCTAACCCCCTAACCCTCACCCCCAACCCTAACCCTAACCTCCAAACCCTAACCCCCTAACTCTAACCCCCTAACCCTAACCCCCTAACCCTAACCCTAACCCCCTAACCCTAACAGCCTAACCCTAACCCCCTAACCCTAACCCCCTAACCCCTAACCCTAACCACGAACGCTAACCCTGAACCCTAACCCTGAACCCTAACCATAACCCTATCCCTAACCCCAAACCCAAAACCCTAACCCTAAACCCTAAATCCTAACCCCAACACCTAACCCCTAACCCAAATCCTAAACCTAACCCCGTAACCCTAACCCTAACCACCTAACCCTAACCCCCTAACCCTAACCCCAAATCCCTAACCCTAACTCTAACCCTAACCCTAACCCCAAACCCTAACCCCAAACCCTAACCCTTAACCCTAACCCTTAACCCTAACCCCTAACGCTATCCCTAACCCTAATGCGGTGTCACGCTCCCTCCCTAAACCTAACACCAAACCCTAACCCTTGCCCTAACCCTTGCCCTAACCCTTGCCCTAACCCTTGCCCTAACCCTTGCCCTAACCCTAATGCTAACCCCTAACATGTAAACCTAGTCCTAGCCTGAGCCCGAAACCTAACCCCTAACCCCAACCCTTACCCCACCCCCAGCCTCACCATCACATAACCCTAACCAGAACCCTAACCCAAAAGTTAATAACCCGAACTCTAAGCCTGACCCTAACCCTATTAACCCTAACCCTAATAACCCTATGCCTCAAGCTAATAACCCAAACATTACCATAATCCAAACTCCAACCCCAATCCAAACCCTAACACCCACCCCTAACTCCTAGCCCCGAACCCTAACACCTAAACCTAACCCTAACACCTAAACCTAGCTCTAGCCCTAACCCTATCCCTAAGCCCTCACTCCTAACACTGATCCTGACCTTGAACCTGAACCTAACCATTACCCTAAATCTAAGCCTGACCCTAACCATAACCCTGATCCTAAGCCTATACCTAACCCCAACCCTAACACTAACCCCAAATCGTAACCCTAACCCTCACCCCGAAACATTATCATAACCCTAACACTATCCATAAATCTTAATCCTAACCCTAAAACTAGCCCTTCCCATAACCGCTAAACACTAACCCTAAACCCTGACAGCAACCCTAACACTAACCCTAATTCGCCCTATCCCTAACACTAAGCCTAACCCCGAACTCCAAAACCGAACCCAAACCCTAAACCTAACACCCTAACACTAACCCTAGCCCATGGCCTCGCCCACACCCAAACCCTCACCCTAACCCTAACCCTAGACCTAGCCCGAACCCTAACACTAACCCTAACACCCAAACCCTCACCCTAACCCTAACCTTACCCTAACACTAAACCTAAACCGAACGCTAACCCTAACTCTAACCCTAACACTAAACCTAAACCTCACGCTCCCTCCCTCCTCACACACCCTAACTCTAACCCGAAGACTAAACCCACCCTCCTCATGCTCCCTAACCCTAGCTGCAGCCCTAACCCTAATCCCTAACCATTACCCTAACCCTCACCCTAACCCTAACACCTAACCCTATCCCTAAACCTAATGCCTAAAGCCTAATCCTAACCCTCACTCCCACACCCACCCTCACACTAACCCTAATCCTAAACCCTAACCCTAGCCCTAATGCTAGGCCTACCCCTAACCCTAACCCTAACCCTAGACCTAGCACTAACGATAACCCTAACCCTGACCAAAACCCTAACCCTAGCCCTAGCCCAAACCCTAACACTAACCCTAACCACGAACCCTGAACCAAACCCTAACCCCCCTAACCCTAACCCTAGCCCTCACCCTAACCCTAAGTCAACACTAACCCTTACCCTCAACCCTAAACATTTACAGTCACCCTCAACCCCACCCCGACCCTCACCCTAACCCTCACCCTATCCCTACCCCTAACACTAACCCAAACGCCTGACGCTAATCACACTAGCCCTATCCCCAACCCTAACCCTCAGGCTCCCTCCCTCCCTAACCCTAACGCTGACACTGACCTTAACCCCTAGCCCTGACCCTATCCCCAACCCTAGCCCTAGCCCGATCACTAACACCTAACCCGAACCCCTACCCTAACCCGAACCCTAACCATACCGTAACCCTAATACTACCCTAACCCTAACCCGAACGCTAACCCTAACACTAACTATAATCCTAACACTAATCCTAAACCTCACGCTCCCTCCCTCCTCACACTCCCTAACCCTATATCCTCCCTCCTCATGCTCCCTAACAATAACTCTAGCCCTAGCCACAGCCCTAACCCTAATCCATAACCCTTACCCTAACCCAAACCATAACCCTAACCCTAACCCTCATGCTCAGACCCTCCCTCCATAAAGCTAGCCCTGACCCTAACACCTAGCCCTGACCATAACCCTAGCTCTACCCCTAACCCTAACTCTAACCCTAAACCCTAATGCATAACCCTAACCCTAACCCCAACCCATAACCATAACCCTAACCCTAACCCTAAGCCTAAGCCTAACCCTAATGCCGTGTCACTTCCCCACCCTATCCCTAACCCCTAACCCCTAAACCTAACCCTAAACCTAACCCCAACACCAACCCGAAACCTAACCCTAACACGAACCCTAACCCTAATGCGGACCTAACCCTAACACTAACCCCTAACCCTGACCCTGACCCTAACCCTAACACTAACCCTCGTGCTGGCCTAACCCTAACCCTAAACCTCACCCTAAACCAAATGCGGGCCTAACTTAGACTCTGAGCCTGAACCGGACCCCGACCCCGACCCCAACCCCAACACCAACCCCAACACTAACCATAACCCAAACACTAACCGTAAACCTAACCCTAATCCTAACCCTAACCATAATGAGGGGGCCTAAACCTAACCATAACCGTAATCCGGGGACCTAACTGTAACCCCCAACCTTCACCCTAACCCTAACACCTAACCCTATCCCTAAACCTAACCCCTAAAGCCTAACCCTAACTCCCAAACCCACCCTCAGCCTAAACCCTAAACCTAACCCTAATGCTAGGCCTACCCCTAACCCTAAACCAACACTAACCCTTACCCTAACCCCTAAACTCTCACGCGCACCCTCAAACCACCTCCAGTCCCAGGTTCACCCTCACCCTAACCCTAACTGAAAAGTTAATAACCCGAACTCTAAGCCTGACCCTAATCCTAATTAGCCTAACCCTAATAACCTTAACGCTAACCCTAATAACCCTAACCCTAATAACCCAAACATTACTATAATCCAAACACCAACCCCAATGCCAACCCTAACCCTAAGACCTACACCAAACTCCTAGCCCCTAACCCTTACACCTAACCCAAAAACTAACCCCTACACCTAAACCTAGATCTAGTCCTACTTCTAACCCTATCCCTAAGCCTTAACTGCTAACGCTGACCCTGACCTTGACCCTAACCTTAACCCTAATGCACTAACCCTAACCCTAAGCCCTAAACTCTCACTCGCACCCTCAACCCACCCCCAGTCCCAGCCTCACCCACACACTAAACCTAACCATCGCACTGGCTCTGGCCCAGGCCCTGTTGCTGACCCAGACGCTGACACTGACCCAAATGCTAACCTAAACCCCAGCCTGATGCCCCCTGTGATGCCCCCTAACCCTAACCCTACACCTAACCCTAACCCTAACCTAACCCTCACCCTCACAATAATACTAACCCTATCCCAAACCCTAGCCCTAACCGCATACCCTAACTCTAAAGCTAGCCCTAACCCTAACCATAATACACTACACCTAACCCTAACCCTAGCCCTGGACCTAGCACTAACGATAACCCTAACCCTAATCCTAACCCTAGCCCTAACCCGAACCCTGATCCCGAACCCGACTCTAAACCTGACCATAACCCTAACCCAAATACCCCCTAACCCTAACACTAACCTCCCCTTAGCCTAACCCTAAACCTAACCTTAGCCCTAGCCCTAGACCGAACCCTAACACTAAGTATAAACCCGAACTCCCAAACCGAACCCAAACCCCAAACCAAACCCCCTAACCCTAACCCTAGCCTATGTCCTCGCCCACACCCAAACCCTCACCCTAGCCCTATCCCGAACCCTAACACTAACCCTAACCGTGAACCCCGAACCAAACCCTAACCATAACCCTAGCCCTCCCCCTCACCCTAACCCAAAGTCAACACTAACCATTAACCTCACCCCTAAACATTTACACTCACCCTCAACCCCACCCCGACCCTCACCCTAACCCTCACCCTAGCCCTATCCCTAACACTAGCCCAACACCCAGACGCTAATGACACTAGTCCTATCCCTAACACTAACCCTAGCCCTATCACTAACACCTAACCCTAACCATACCCTAACACTAACCCTAGCCTATATCACAAACCCCTAACCCTAACCATACCCTAACCCTAACCGTAGCCTAACCCTAACCCGAACGGTAACCCTAACACTAACTCTAACGCTAACACTAACACTAATCCTAAACTTCACGCTCCCTCCCTCCTCACACTCCCTAACCCTAACCTCAAACCCTCCCTCCGCATGCTCCCAAACCATAACCCTAGCCCTAGCCGCAGCCCTATCCCTAATCCATAACCCTTACCCTAACCCCAACACATAACCATAACCCTAAGCCTAACCCTAACGCTAACCCTAATGCCGTGTCACTTTACCTCCCTATCCCTAACCCCTAACCCCTAAACCTAACCCCAACACCAACCCTGAACCTAACCCAAACACTAACCCTAACCCTAACACTAACCCCTAACCCTGACTCTGACCCTAAACCTAACCCTAATGCTGGCCTAACCCTAACCATAACCCTCACCCTAAACCTAATGCGGGAGTAATCTTAACCCTGAGCCTGAACCCGACCCCGACCCCGACCCCAACACCAACCCCAACCCCAACACTAACCCCAACACTAACCCCAACACTAACACCAACACTAACACCAACACTAACCCCAACACTAACCCTAAACATAACCCTAATCCTAACCATAATGCGGGGGCCTAAACCTAACCATAACCATAATCCGGGGGCCTAACCGTAACCCCTAACCCTCACCCTAACCCTAACACCTAACCCTATCCCTAAACCTAACACCTAAAGCCTAACCCTAACCCTCACTCCCAACCCCAGCCTCAACGTAACTCTAATCCTAAACCCTAACCCTAAACCTAACCCTAATGCTAGGCCTAGCCCTAACCCTAAACCAACACTAACCCTTACCCTAACCCCTAAAGTCTCATGCGCACCCTCAACCCACCTCCAGTCCCAGCCTCACCCTCACCTTAAACCTAATCCTAACTGAAAAGTTAATAACCCGAACTCTAAGCCTTACCCTAATCCTAATTACCCTAACACTAATAACCTTAACGCTAACCCTAATAACCCTAACCCTAATAACACAAACATTAGCATAATCCAAACTCCAACACCAATGCCAACCCTAACTCCTAGCCGCTAACCCTTACACCAAACCCTAAACCTAACCCCCAACACCTAAACCTAGCTCTAGCCCTACTTCTAACCCTATCCCTAAGCCTTAACTCCTAACGCTGACCCTGACCCTAACCTTAACCTTAACCCTAATGCACTAACCCTAACCAAAAGCCCTAAACTCTTACTCACACCTTCAACCCACCCCCAGTCCCAGCCTCAACCACACCCTAACCCTAACCCTCGCACTGGCCCGGGCCCACGCCCTGTCCCTGACCCAGACCCAGACCCTGACCCAAATGCTAACCTAAACCCCAGACCTAACCCTGATGCCCCCTGTGATGCTCCCTAACCCTAACCCTAAACACTAACCCTACACCTAACCTTAACCTTAACCCTAACCCTAACGTAACCCTCACCCTCACAATAATCCTAACCCTATCCCTTACCCTAACCCTAAACCTAACCATAATGCGGGGCCTAACCCTAACCCCATACCCTAACCCTAACCCTAACCATAATACACTACACCTAACCCTAACCCTAGCCCTAGACCTAGCACTAACCATAACTCTAACCCGAACCCTGATCCCGATCCTGACTCTAAACCTAACCATAACCCTAACACCCCCTAACCCTAACTCTAACCTCCCCATAGCCTAACCCTAAACCTAACCTTAGCCCTAGCCCTTGACCTAAGCCTAACCCCGAACTCCGAAACCGAACCCAAACCCTAAACCTAACCCCCTAACCCTAACCCTAGCCCATTGCCTCGCCCACACCCAAACCCTCACCCTAACGCTAGCCCTAGCCCGATCCCTAACACTAACCCTAACTGCGAACCCCGAACCAAGCCCTAACCCTAACCGCCCTAACCCTAGCCTTCACCCTCACCCTAACCCTAATGCTAACTCAACACTAACCCTTACCCTCACCCCTAAACATTTACACTCACCCTCAACCCCACCCTGACCCCCACCCTCACCCTCACCCTATCCCTACCCCAACACTAACCCAAAACCCTGACGTTAATGACACTAGCCCTATCCCTAACCCTAACCCAAAAGTTAATAACCCGAACTCTAATCATAACCCAAACCCTAATAACCATAACCCTAACCCTAATAACCTTAACAGTAATTCTAATAACTCTACTAACCCGAACCCTAATAACCCAAACATTACCATAATCCAAACTACAACCACGATTTCAACCGTAACCATAATACCTACCAGTAACGCCAAGTCCCAAACCATAACACCTAACCCTAACCCCTAACATGTAAACCTAGCCCTAGCCTGAGCCCTAAACCTAACCACTAACCCCAAACCTAACCCCACCCCCAGCCTCACCCTCACATAACCCTAACCATAACCATAACCCGTTAGGGTTACCATAACCATAACCCGAACTCTAAGCCTGACCCTAACCCTAATAACCCTAACCCTAATAACCTTAACCCTAACCCTAATAACCCTACTATACCTAACCCTCAACCTAATAACCCAAACATTGCCATAATCCAAACTCCAACCCCAATCCCAACCCAAACACTTACCCCTAAATGCTAGCCCCAAACCCTAACACCTAACCTTAACACCTAAACCTAGCTCTAGCCCTAACCCTATCCCTAAGCCCTAACTCCTAACACTGACCCTGACCCTGACCCTAACCCTAAATCTAAGCCTGACCCTAACCGTAAACCTGATCCTAAGCCTATACCTAACCCCAACCCTAACACTAACCCCAAATCGTAACCCTAAACCTGAAACATTATCCTAACCCTAACACTATCCATAAATCTTAATCCTAACCCTAGCCCTTCCCATAACCGCTAAACACTAACCCTAAACCCTGACAGCAACCCTAACACTAACCCTAATTCCCTCGGTCCATAATGCAACCTAAACCTAACCCCAAACCCTTATCCCAACCCGAACCTACACTCTAACCGTAACACCTAAACCTTACCATAACGCGACCCCGTCCCTTAATCGCGTTACCTTAACCCCTATCCCTTACTCTAACCCGAACCCTTATCTAATCCTAACTCCTAACCCGAACACTAACCCAGACTCCTAAACCCCCACCGTAACCCTAACGCTAACCCTGTAAACACTGGCACTCTCCCCTGCAATTCCCTCTAAACTTGCTCACTCGCTGTGCCAATTCCCTGTATGCATGGGCACTCTCTACCAATTCCCTTTTAACACTGACATTGTCTCTCCCAATTCCCTGTAAACACCGAGTCTCTCCCAATTCATGGTGAATCGTGATACACTCTCTCCCAATACCTTATAAACACTGCCTATCTCTCCCAATCCACTGTAAACAGTAACACACCCTCTCTCCCAATCCACTGTAAACACTGACACACAGTGTCCGCTTAATTTCCAGTCAACTTTTAGACTCCCTGTTGATGCTCACATTGCTAGGGCTGGCTTCACTCTCGCAGCCTGAAGTGTGTGTTACTGAAGTGTGTGTTAGTCTCAAAAAAACTCACGTTAAATTTAAATGCGTCATTCCTTCCTCAATGGCGGTCAAGCGGCTTCGCGGAAATCTGCGGCTGCGCAGTGCTGAAGCAATCTGCGGCTGCGCGGTAAAGACGCAGTTTGCGGCTGCGCGGTGTAGAAGCAGACAGCGGCTGCGCAGTGGGGAAAGTGGTCTGCGGCTGCGCGCGGGAGAAGTAGTGTACGGCTGCGCAGTGCTGAAGCAATCTGCGGCTGCGCGGTGGAGAAGCTGACAACTTCCGCTCCTTCATGAATGCACAAGTTTCTTTTTTTCCATCAATCTCGCTATCTCTATTAATTTCCATTGCCTACCTAAACAAGTGTCTCTATTTCTATCACTCCCCACATTTCGAGCCACTGAACCTACAATTTTCAATGTCTAAATTTATCAGCAAATAAAGTTCTCTATATTTATCAAATACTCAATTTCCAGCAATTTGTTAGAGAGAGCACATTTGCAGATTCTCCACAATCATTACAACTTCAATTTCTGCACTTCCTTCAATTCAGCAAACCTGGCTGTCTGTATCTATCAAGCTGTCAATTTCTAGTACATAATAATTGCAAAATATCTTGTACATTCAGAGAAGGGGCAGAAGTTACAAACAATGAATTTCGTGGAAATGGGAGGTTTAACCAATATTGGGAATGAAAAATATCTGCAGATGGAGAAAATTCTAGAATTTTAACAATTGCTAGGTATTGATATTTTGCTATCGACAGCGAACCATTATTGCTTAAATTGAGGGATATGGAGAAATTGATTGTGCAGCCAATGCAGAGAGGTGGGAATCTGCAGAATTTGACTAATTAGAAGAAACCGCGTACCTTTGCTTGTCAGAGAATCCAGATCGGTTGAAAAATATAGGAATGGAGATATTGAAGGCATAATTGAACAAAGAACATTGAAAAATGAGTAGATTGTTAGAAATAGTTCTATTTGTATAATTCAACAATTAAAATTATTGGAGATGTAGAAATTGATTGAATTGAAGAAAGTTGTACAATCAGTGAAAGAGCAGATGATACTTAGAGCGAATTTGATGGAAATGGGAGATTTTGCAAATTTTACGAATATGATATATCTGCTGATAGAGAAAATGCTTCAATGTGTGTTATTGCTAGAAATTGAGAGTTTGATAGAAGTTGTCAGCTTCTCCACCGCGCAGCCGCAGGTTGCTTCAGCACTGCGCAGCCGTACACTACTTCTCCCGCGCGCAGCCGCTGACCACTTTCCCAACTGCGCAGCCGCTGTCTGCTTCTACACCGCGCAGCCGCAAACTGCGTCTTTACCGCGCAGCCGCAGATTGCTTCAGCACTGCGCAGCCGCAGATTTCCGCGAAGCCGCTTGACCGCCATTGAGGAAGGAATGACGCATTTAAATTTAACGTGAGTTTTTTTGAGACTAACACACACTTCAGTAACACACACTTCAGGCTGCGAGAGTGAAGCCAGCCCTAGCAATGTGAGCATCAACAGGGAGTCTAAAAGTTGACTGGAAATTAAGCGGACACTGTGTGTCAGTGTTTACAGGGAATTGGGAGAGAGGGTGTGTTACTGTTTACAGTGGATTGGGAGAGATAGGCAGTGTTTACAAGGTATTGGGAGAGAGTGTATCACGATTCACCATGAATTGGGAGAGAGACTCGGTGTTTACAGGGAATTGGGAGGGACAATGTCAGTGTTAAAAGGGAATTGGTAGAGAGTGCCCATGCATACAGGGAATTGGCACAGCGAGTGAGCAAGTTTAGAGGGAATTGCAGGGAGAGTGCCAGTGTTTACAGGGTTAGAGTTAGGGTTACGGTGGGGGTTTAGGAGTCTGGGTTAAGGTTAGGGTTAGGAGTTAGGATTAGATAAGGGATTCGGGTTAGAGTAAGGGATAGGGGTTAGGGTAACGCGATTAAGGGACGGGGTCGCGTTATGGTAAGGTTTAGGTGTTAGGGTTAGAGTGTAGGTTCGGGTTGGGATAAGGGTTTGGGGTTAGGTTTAGGTTGCATTATGGACCGAGGGAATTAGGGTTAGTGTTAGGGTTGCTGTCAGGGTTTAGGGTTAGTGTTTAGCGGTTATGGGAAGGGCTAGGGTTAGGATTAAGATTTATGGGTAGTGTTAGGGTTAGGATAATGTTTCAGGGTTAGGGTTACGATTTGGGGTTAGTGTTAGGGTTGGGGTTAGGTATAGGCTTAGGATCAGGGTTACGGTTAGGGTCAGGCTTAGATTTAGGGTTAGGGTCAGGGTCAAGGTCAGGGTCAGCGTTAGGAGTTAGGGCTTAGGGATAGGGTTAGGGCTAGAGCTAGGATTAGGTGTTAAGGTTAGGTGTTAGGGTTTGGGGCTAGCATTTAGGGGTAAGTGTTTGGGTTGGGATTGGGGTTGGAGTTTGGATTATGGCAATGTTTGGGTTATTAGGTTGAGGGTTAGGCATAGTAGGGTTATTAGGGTTAGGGTTAAGGTTATTAGGGTTAAGGTTATTATGGTTAGGGTCAGGCTTAGAGTTCGGGTTATGGTTAGGGTTATGTGAGGGTGAGGCTGGGGGTGGGGTTAGGTTTGGGGTTAGGGGTTAGGTTTAGGGCTCAGGCTAGAGCTAGGTTTACATGTTAGGGGTTAGGGTTAGGTGTTAAGGTTTGGGACTTGGCGTTACTGGTAGGTATTAGGGTTACGGTTGAAATCGTGGTTGTAGCTTGGATTATGGTAATGTTTGGGTTATTAGGGTTCGGGTTAGTAGAGTTATTAGAATTACTGTTAAGGTTATTAGGGTTAGGGTTATGGTTATTAGGGTTTGGGTTATGATTAGAGTTCGGGTTATTAACTTTTGGGTTAGGGTTAGGGATAGGGCTAGTGTCATTAACGTCAGGGTTTTGGGTTAGTGTTAGGGGTAGGGATAGGGTGAGGGTGAGGCTGGGGGTCAGGGTGGGGTTGAGGGTGAGTGTAAATGTTTAGGGGTGAGGGTAAGGGTTAGTGTTGAGTTAGCATTAGGGTTAGGGTGAGGGTGAAGGCTAGGGTTAGGGCGGTTAGGGTTAGGGCTTGGTTCGGGGTTCGCAGTTAGGGTTAGTGTTAGGGATCGGGCTAGGGCTAGGGTTAGGGTGAGGATTTGGGTGTGGGCGAGGCAATGGGCGAGGGTTAGGGTTAGGGGGTTAGGTTTAGGGTTTGGGTTCGGTTTCGGAGTTCGGGGTTAGGCTTAGGTCAAGGGCTAGGGCTAAGGTTAGGTTTAGGGTTAGGCTATGGGGAGGTTAGAGTTAGGGTTAGGGGGTGTTAGGGTTATGGTTAGGTTTAGAGTCAGGATCGGGATCAGGGTTCGGGTTAGAGTTATGGTTAGTGCTAGGTCTAGGGCTAGGGTTAGGGTTAGGTGTAGTGTATTATGGTTAGGCCTAGGGTTAGGGTATGGGGTTAGGGTTAGGCCCCGCATTATGGTTAGGTTTAGGGTTAGGGTACGGGATAGGGTTAGGATTATTGTGAGGGTGAGGGTTACGTTAGGGTTAGGGTTAAGGTTAAGGTTAGGTGTAGGGTTAGTGTTTAGGGTTAGGGAGCATCACAGGGGGCATCAGGGTTAGGTCTGGAGTTTAGGTTAGCATTTGGGTCAGTGTCAGGGTCTGGGTCAGGGACAGGGCCTGGGCCCGGGCCAGTGCGAGGGTTAGGGTTAGGGTGTGGGAGAGGCTGGGACTGGGGGTGGGTTGAAGGTGCGAGTAAGAGTTTAGGGCTTTCGGTTAGGGTTAGTGCATTAGGGTTAGGGTTAAGGTTAGGGTCAAGGTCAGGGTCAGCGTTAGGAGTTAAGGCTTAGGGATAGGGTTAGAAATAGGGCTAGAGCTAGGTTTAGGTGTTAGGGGTTAGGTTTAGGGTTTGGTGTAAGGGTTAGCGGCTAGGAGTTAGGGTTGGCATTGGGGTTGGAGTTTGGATTATGCTAATGTTTGTGTTATTAGGGTTAGGGTTATTAGGGTTAGCGTTAACGTTATTAGGGTTAGGGTAATTAGGATTAGGGTAAGGCTTAGAGTTCGGGTTATTAACTTTTCAGTTAGGGTTAGGTTTAAGGTGAGGGTGAGGCTGGGACTGGAGGTGGGTTGAGGGTGCGTGTGACAGTTTAGGGGTTAGGGTAAGGGTTAGTGTTGGTTTAGGGTTAGGAGTAGGCCTAGCATTAGGGTTAGGGTTTAGGATTAGAGTTAGGCTGAGGCTGGGGTTGGGAGTGAGGGTTAGGGTTAGGCTTTAGGGGTTAGGTTTAGGGATAGGGTTAGGTGTTAGGGTTAGGGTGAGGGTTAGGGGTTACGGTTAGGCCCCCGGATTACGGTTATGGTTAGGTTTAGGCCCCCGCATTATGGTGAGGATTAGGGTTATGTTTAGGGTTAGTGTTAGTGTTGGGGTTTGTGTTAGTGTTGGGGTTTGTGTTAGTGTTGGGGTTAGTGTTGGGGTTAGTGTTGGGGTTAGTGTTGGGGTTAGTGTTGGGGTTAGTGTTGGGGTTAGTGTTGGGGTTAGTGTTGGGGTTAGTGTTGGGGTTAGTGTTGGGGTTAGTGTTGGGGTTAGTGTTGGGGTTAGTGTTGGGGTTAGTGTTGGGGTTAGTGTTGGGGTTAGTGTTGGGGTTGGGGTCGGGGTCGGGGTCAGGTTCAGGCTGAGGGTTAAGATTAGGCCCGCATTAGGGTGAGGTTTATGGTTAGGGTTAGGCCAGCGTTAGGGTTAGGGTCAGAGTGAGGGTTAGGGGTTAGTGTTAGGGTTAGGCCCACATTAGGGTTAGGGTTAGTGTTTGGGTTAGGTTCAGGGTTGGTGTTGGGGTTAGGTTTAGGGTTTAGGGATAGGGAGGGAAAGTGACACGGCATTAGGGTTAGGGTTATGGTTATGGGTTGGGGTTAGGGTTAGGGTTAGTGTTATGCGTTTGGGGTTAGGGTTAGGGTAAGGGGTTGAGCTAGGGTCTGGGTCAGGACTAGGTGTTAGGGTCAGGGTGAGGGTTAGGGAGGGAGGGTGGGAGCATGAGGGTTAGGGTTATGGTTTGGGTTAGGTTAATTGTTATGGATTAGGGTTAGGGCTGCGGCTAGGGCTAGGTTTATGGTTAGGGAGCATGTGGAGGGAGGGTTTGAGGTTAGGGTTAGGTTTAGGGAGTGTGAGGAGGGAGGGAGCGTGAGGTTTAGGATTAGTGTTAGTGTTAGAGTTAGTGTTAGGGTTACCGTTCGGGTTAGGGTTAGGCTACGGTTAGGGTTAGGGTATGGTTAGGGTTAGGGGTTTGTGATAAGGCTAGGGTTAGGGTTAGGGTATGGTTAGGGTTAGGTGTTAGTGATAGGGTTAGGGATAGGGCTAGTGTCATTAGCGTCTGGGTGTTGGGTTAGTGTTAGGGATAGGGTGAGGGTCAGGGGTGGGGTTGAGGGTGAGTGTAAATCTTTAGGGGTGAGGTTAATGGTTAGTGTTGACTTTGGGTTAGGGTGAAGGCGAGGGCTAGTGTTATGGTTAGGGTTTGGTTCGGGGTTCGCGGTTAGGGTTAGTGTTAGGGTTTGGGCTAGGGCTAGGGTTACGGTTAGGGTGAGGGTTTGGGTGTGGGCGAGGACATAGGCTAGGGTTAGGGTTAGGGGGTTTGGTTTGGGGTTTGGGTTCGGTTTGGGAGTTCGGGGTTAGACTTAGTGTTAGGGTTCGGTCTAGGGCTAGGGCTAAGGTTAGGTTTAGGGTTAGGCTAAGGGGAGGTTAGGGTTAGGGGGTATTAGGGTTAGGGTTATGGTTAGGTTTAGAGTCGGGTTCAGGATCAGGGTTTGGGTTAGGGCTAGGGTTAGGATTAGGGTTAGGGTTATCGTTAGTGCTAGGTCCAGGGCTAGGGTTAGGGTTAGGTGTAGTGTATTATGGTTAGGGTTAGGGCTAGCTTTAGAGTTAGGGTATGGGGTTAGGGTTAGGGTTTGGGATAGGGTTAGTATTATTGTGAGGGTGAGGGTTAGGTTAGGGTTAGGGTTAAGGTTAGGGTTAGGGTTAGGTGTAGGGTTAGGGTTAGGGGGCATCACAGGGGGCATCAGGCTGGGGTTTAGGTTAGCATTTGGGTCAGTGTCAGCGTCTGGGTCAGCGACAGGGCCTGGGTCAGAGCCAGTGCGATGGTTAGGTTTAGTGTGTGGGTGAGGCTGGGACTGGGGGTGGGTTGAGGGTGCGAGTGAGAATTTAGGGCTTAGGGTTGGGGTTAGTGCATTAGGGTTAAGGTTAGGGTCAAGGTCAGGGTCAGCGTTAGCAGTTAAGGCTTAGGGATAGGGTTAGAAGTAGGGCTTGATCTAGGTTTAGGTGTTAGGGGTTAGTTTTAGGGTTAGGTGTAAGGGTTAGGGGCTAGGAGTTAGGTGTAGGTCTTAGGGTTAGGGTTGGCATTGGGGTTGGAGTTTGGATTATGGTAATGTTTGGGTTATTAGGGTTAGGGTTATTAGGGTTAGCGTTAAGGTTATTAGGGTTAGGGTAATTAGGATTAGGGTAAGGCTTAGAGTTCGGGTTATTAACTTTTCAGTTAGGGTTAGGGTGAGGGTGAACGTGGGACTGGAGGTGGGTTGAGGGTGCGCGTGAGAGTTTAGGGGTTAGGGTAAGGGTTAGTGTTGGTTTAGGGTTAGGGGTAGCCCTAGCATTAGGGTTAGGTTTAGGGTTTAGGGTTTAGGCTGAGGGTGGGGTTGGGAGTTAGGGTTAGGCTTTAGAGGTTAGGTTTAGGGATAGTGTTAGGTGTTAGGGTTAGGGTGAGGGTTTGGGGTTACAGTTAGGACCCTGGATTATGGTTATGGTTAGGTTTAGGCCCCCTCATTATGGTTAGGGTTAAGATTAGGGTTAGGTTTACAGTTAGTGTTTGGGTTATGGTTAGTGTTGGGGTTGGGGTTGCGGTTGGGGTCGGGGTCGGGGTCGGGGTCAGGTTCAGGCTCAGGGTCAAAGTTAGGCCCGCATTTGGGTTAGGGTGAGGTTTAGGGTTAGGCCAGCATGAGGGTTAGGGTCAGGGTTCGGGTTAGTGTTAGGGTTAGGTCCGCATTAGGG
The DNA here is from genome assembly GCF_017639515.1 of Carcharodon carcharias. Classification (NCBI taxonomy): domain Eukaryota; kingdom Metazoa; phylum Chordata; class Chondrichthyes; order Lamniformes; family Lamnidae; genus Carcharodon; species Carcharodon carcharias. The sequence goes on along the minus strand of NW_024470813.1, from coordinate 451,342 downwards.
TTAGTGTTAGGGTTAGGTTTCGGGTTGGTGTTGGGGTTAGGTTTAGGGGTTAGGGGTTAGGGATAGGCAGGGAAAGTGACACGGCATTAGGGTTAGGCTTAGGGTTATGGTTATGGGTTAGGGTTAGGTTTATGCATTAGTGTTTAGGGTTAGAGGTTAGGGGTAGAGCTAGGGTTAGGGTCAGGGCTAGGTGTTAGGGTCAGGGTTAGGGTTATGCATTAGGGTTTAGGGTTAGAGGTTAGGGCTAGAGTTATGGTTAGGGAGCATGAGGAGGGAGGATTTAGGGTTAGGGTTAGGGTTAGGGACTGTGAGGAGGGAGGGAGCGTGAGGTTTAGGATTAGTGTTAGGGTTATAGTTAGTGTTAGGGTTATAGTTAGTGTTAGGGTTAGCGTTCGGGTTAGGGTTAGGGTAGGATTAGGGTTAGGGTATGGTTAGGGTTAGGGGTTAGTGATCGGGCTAGGGTTGGGGATAGGGTCAGGGCTAGGGGTTAAGGTCAGGGTCAGAGTTAGGGTTTGAGAGGGAGGGAGCCTGACGGTTAGGGTTGGGTATAGGGCTAGTGTGATTAGCGTCAGGCGTTTGGGTTAGTGTTAGGGTTAGGGATAGGGTGTGGGTTAGGGTGAGGGTCGCGGTGGGGTTGAGGGTGATTGTAACTGTTTAGGGGTGAGGGTAAGGGTTAGTGTTGACTTAGGGTTAGGGTGAAGGCTAGGGTTAGGGTTAGGGGGGTTAGGGTTTGGTTCAGGGTTCACGGTTAGTGTTAGTGTTAGGGTTTGGGCTAGCACTAGGGTGAGGGTTAGGGTGAGGCTTTGGGTGTGGGCGAGGCCATGGGCTAGGGTTAGGGTTAGGGGTTTTGGTTTAGGGTTTGATTTCGGTTTGGGAGTTCGGGGTTAGACTGAGTGTTGGGGTTCGGTCTAGGGGTAGGGCTTAGGTTAGGTTTAGTGTTAGGGTTTTGGTTAGGTTTAGAGTCGAGATCGGGATCAGGTTTCGGGTTAGAGCTAGGGTTCGGGTTAGGGTTATCATTAGTGCTAGGTCTAGGGTTAGGGTTAGGGGTAGGCCTAGCATTAGGTCTAGTGTTAGGGTTTAGGATTAGGGTTAGTGTGAGGGTGGGTGTGGGAGTGAGGGTTAGGATTAGGCTTTTAGGCGTTAGGTTTAGGGGTAGGGTTAGGTGTTAGGGTTAGGTGTTAGGGTTAGGGTAAGGGTTAGGGATTAGGGTTAGGGCTGCGGCTAGAGCTAGGGATATGGTTAGGGAGCATGAGGAGGGTGGGTTTAGTCATCGGGTTAGGGTTAGGGTGTGTGAGGAGGGAGGGAGCGTGAGGTTTAGGATTAGTGTTAGGGTTAGAGTTAGGGTTAGCGTTCGGTTTAGGGTTAGGGTTTGGGTATGGGCGAGGCCATGGGCTAGGGTTAGGGGCTTAGGTTTAGGATTTGGGTTCGGTTTTGGAGTACGGGGTTATGCTTAGTGTTAGGGTTCGGTCTAGGGCTAAGGGCTAAGTTTAGGTTTAGGGTTTGGCTAAGGGGAGGTTAGGGTTACGGGGGTTAGGGTTAAGTTTTGGTTCAGGGTTCGCGGTTAGTGTTAGGGTTCGGGCTAGGTCTAGGGTTAGGGTTAGGGTGAGGGTTTGGTTGTGGGCGAGGCCATGGGCTAGGGTTAGTGTTAGGGGGTTAGGTTTAGGGTTTGGGTTCGGTTTTGGAGTTCGGGGTTAGGCTTAGTGTTAGGGTTCGGTCTAGTGCTAAGGGCTAAGGTTAGGTTTAGGGTTAGGCTAAGGGGAGGTTAGGGTTAGGGTTAGCGGGTGTTAGGGTTAGGGTTATGGTTATGTTTAGAGTTGGGGTCGGAATCAGGGTTCGGGTTAGGGCTAGTTCGGGTCAGTGCTGGTTTAGGGTTAGGGTTAGCGTTAGGCCTACCATTAGGGTTAGCGTTAGGGTTACGGTTTAGGATTAGGGTTAGTGTGAGGGTGGGGGTGGGCGTGAGGGTTAGGGTTATGGTTAGTGCTCGGTCTTGGGCTAGGGTTAGGGTTAGGGTTTGGTGTCATGTATTATGGTTAGGGTTAGGGTTAGGGTATGGGGTTAGGGTTAGGGATGGCCCCGCATTAGGGTTAGGGTGAGGGTTTGGGATAGGGTTAGGATTATTGTGAGGGTGAGGGTTAGGTTAGGGTTAGGGTTAGGTGTAGGGTTAGGGTTAGGGGGCATCACAGGGGGCATCAGGGTTAGGTCTGGGGTTTCAGTTAGCATTTGGGTCAGTGTCAGGGTCTGGGTCAGTGAACAGGGCCAGTGCCAGTGCGTGGGTTAGGTTTAGGGTTTGGGTGAGGCTGGGACTGGGGTTGGGTTGAGGGTGCGAGTGAGGGTTTAGGGCTTAGGGTTAGGGTTAGGTTTGGGGTTAGGCTAAGGGGAGGTTAGGGTTAGTGTTAGGGGGTGTTAGGGTAAGGGTTATGGTTAGGTTTAGAGTTGGGGTCGGGATCAGGGTTCGGGTTAGGGTTCTGGCTAGGGTTAGGGTTAGGGTTATGGTCAGTGCTCGGTCTAGGGCTAGGATTTAGGGTTAGGTGTCGTGTATTATGGTTAGGGTTAGGGCTAGCTTTAGGGTTAGGGTATGGGGTTAGGATTAGGGATGGCCCCGCATTACGGTTAGGGTTAGGGTTTGGGATAGGGTTAGGATTATTGTAAGGGTGAGGGTTAGGTTAGGGTTAAGGTTAGGGTTAGGGTTAGGTGTAGGGTTAGGGTTTAGGGTTAGGGTTAGGGGCATCAGGGTTAGGGCTGGAGTTTAGGTTAGCATTTGGGTCAGTGTCAGGGTGTGGATCAGGGTCAGGGACAGGGCCTGGGCCAGGGCCAGTGCATGGGTTAGGTTTAGGGTGTGGGTGAGGCTGGGACTGGGGGTGGGTTGAGGGTGCGAGTGAGAGTTTAGGGCTTAGGGTTAGGGTTAGTGCGTTAGGATTAGGGTTAGGGTTAGGAGTTAAGGCTCAGGGATAGGGTTAGAAGTAGGGCTAGAGCTAGGTTTAGGTTTTAGGGGTTAGGGGCTAGGAGTTAGGGGTAGGTCTTAGGGTTAAGGTTGGCATTGGGTTTAGGTTTTAGGATTAGGGTTAGTGTGAGTGTGGGAGTGGGAGCGAGGGTTAGGATAAGGCTTTAGGGGTTAGGTTTAGGGATAGGGTTAGGGTTTAGGGTTAGTGTGAGGGTTAGGGGTTAGGGTAAGGGTTAGGGCTGCGGCTAGGGCTAGAGTTATGGTTAGGGAGCATGAGGGGGTAGGGTTTAGGGTTAGGGTTAGGGTTGGGGAGTGTGAGGATGGAGGGAGCGTGAGGTTTAGGATTAGTGTTAGGGTTAGAGTTAGGTTTAGCGTTCGGTTTATGGTTAGTGTTAGGGTAAGGTTAGGGTTAGGTGTAGTGTTAGGGTTTAGGGTTAGGTGGCATCACGGGGGCATCAGGGTTAGGGGTGGGCTTTAGGTTAGTATTTGGGTCCGTGTCAGCGTCTGGGTCTAGGTCAGGGACAGGGCCAGGGCCAGTGCGAGGGTTAGGGTTATGGTTTGGGTGAGGCTGGGACTGTGGGTGGGTTGAGGGTGCGAGTGAGAGTTTAGGACTTATGGTTAGGGTTAGTGCATCAGGGTTAGGGTTAAGGTTAGGGTCAAGGTCAGGGTCAGTGTTAGGAGTTAAGGCTTAGGGATAGGGTTAGAAGTAGGGCTAGAGCTAGGTTTAGCTGTTAGTGGTTAGGTTTAGGGTTAGGTGCTAGGAGTTAGGGGTAGGTCTTAGGGTTAGGGTTGGAATTGGGGTTGGAGTTTGGATTATGGTAATGTTTGGGTTATTAGGGTTAGGGTTAGTAGGGTTAGCGTTAAGGTTATTAGGGTTAGGGTAATTAGGATCAGGGTAAGGCTTAGAGTTCGGGTTATTAACTTTTCAGTTAGGGTTAGGGTGAGGGTGAGGCTAGGACTGGAGGTGGGTTGAGGGTGCGATTGAGAATTTAGGAGTTAGGGTAAGAGTTAGCCCCTAACCCTAACACCTAACCCTAACCCCTGACATGTAAACCTAGCCCGAGCCCTAAACCTAACCCCACCCCCAGCCCCAGCCTCACCCTCACATAACCATATCCCTAACCCAAAAGTTAATAACCTGAACGCTAAGCCTGACATTAACCCTAATAACCCTAACCCTAATAGCCTTAACCCTAATCCTAATAACCCTACTATGCCTAACCCACAACCTAATAACCCGAACATTACCATAATCCAAACTCCATCCCCAATCCCAACCCCTAACTCCTAGCCCCTAACCCTAACACCTAAACCTAACCCTAACACCTAAACCTAGCTCTAGCCCTAACCCTATCCCTAAGCCCTAACTCCTAACGCTGACCCTGACCTCGATCCTGACCCTAACCCTAAATCTAAGCCTGACCCTAAACGTAACCCTGATCCTAACCCTATACCTAACCCCAACCCTAACACTAACCCCAAATCGTAACCCTAACCCTCACACTATCCATAAATCTTAATCCTAACCCTAACCCTAGCCCTTCCCATAACCGCTAAACACTAACCCTAAACCCTGACAGCAACCCTAACACTAACCCTAATTTACCCGGTCCCTAATGCAACCTAAACCTAACCCCAAACCCTTATCCCAAACCAAACCTACACTCTAACCGTAACACCTAAACCTTACCCTAACACGACCCCGTCCCTTAATCGCGTTACCCTAACCCCTATCCCTTACTCTAACCCGAACCCTTATCTAACCCTAACCCAGACTCCTAAACCCCCACCGTAACCCTAACGCTAACCCTGTAAACACTGGCACTCTCCCTGCAATTCCCTCTAAACTTGCTCACTCGCTGTGCCAATTCCCTGTATGCATGGGCACTCTCTACCAATTCCCTTTTAACACTGACATTGTCTCTCCCAATTCCCTGTAAACACCGAGTCTCTCTCCCAATTCATGGTGAATCGTGATACACTCTCTCCCAATACCTTGTAAACACTGCCTATCTCTCCCAATCCACTGTAAACAGTAACACACCCTCTCTCCCAATCCACTGTAAACACTGACACACAGTGTCCGCTTAATTTCCAGTCAACTTTTAGACTCCCTGTTGATGCTCACATTGCTAGGGCTGGCTTCACTCTCGCAGCCTGAAGTGTGTGTTACTGAAGTGTGTGTTAGTCTCAAAAAAACTCACGTTAAATTTAAATGCGTCATTCCTTCCTCAATGGCGGTCAAGCGGCTTCGCGGAAATCTGCGGCTGCGCAGTGCTGAAGCAATCTGCGGCTGCGCAGTGAAGGAAGCACACTGCGGCTGCGCAGTGAAGGAAGCACACTGCGGCTGCGCAGTGGGGAACTGGTCTGCGGCTGCGTGCGGGAGAAGCAGTGTATGGCTGCGCAGTGCTGAAGCAATCTGCAGTTGCGTGGTGGAGAAGCTGACAACTTCTACTCCTTCATGAATGCACAAGTTTCTTTTTTTCCATCAATCTCGCTATCTCTATTAATTTCCATTGCCTACCTAAACAAGTGTCTCCATTTCTATCACTCCCCACATTTCGAGCCACCTGAACCTACAATTTTTCAATGTCTAAATTTATCAGCAAATAAAGTTCTCTATATTTATCAAATACTCAATTTCCAGCAATTTGTTAGAGAGAGCACATTTGCAGATTCTCCACAATCACTACAACTTCAATTTCTGCATTTCCTTCATTTCAACAAACCTGGCTGTCTGTATCTATCAAGCTGTCAATTTCTAGCAACTCCGTAAATTGAAGCATTTTCTCTATCAGCAGATATACGCAAAATTTTCACGAAATTCGCTGCTTGTAGTTTCTGCTGCTGCTTTTCATGTACAAGTTTCTTACTTTGCAACAACCTCGCTATCTCTATTAATTTCCAATGCTTATCTAAACAAGTGTCTCTATTCCTATCACTTCACACATAGTTATCATTCTTCTGACAATACAATCCCTCAATTTCAATATTTTTCAGCAAAGGTAGTTCTCTGCATCTATCAAAATCTTATTTTTGAGTAATTTCTTAGATTGAGCTCATTTGCAGGTTACCCGCATTCTCTGCAACTTCGATTTCTCCATTTCTTCAGTTTAAGCAAACTTGGCTCTCTGTATCTATCAAACTCTCAATTTCGAGCAATAACACACATTGAACCATTTTCTCTATAAGCAGATATAACATTTTCGTACTCTTTGCAAAATCTCCTATTTTCATCAAATTCTATCTTTGTATCATCTGCTCGTTCACTGATTGTACAACTTTCTTCAATTCAATCAATTTCTACATCTCCAATCATTTTTATTGTTGAACTACACAAATAGAACGATTTCTAACAAACTACTCATTTTTCAATGAGTACTCATTGAAACTACTCATTGAAACTCATTCAAACTACTCATTTTTCAACCCCAACACTAACCCCAACACCAACCCTAAACATAACCCTAATCCTAACCATAATGCGGGGGCCTAAACCTAACCATAACCATAATCCGGGGGCCTAACCGTAACCCCTAACCCTCACCCTAACCCTAACACCTAACCCTATCCCTAAACCTAACACCTAAAGCCTAACCCTAACCCTCACTCCCAACCCCAGCCTCAACGTAACTCTAATCCTAAACCCTAACCCTAAACCTAACCCTAATGCTAGGCCTACTCCTAACCCTAAACCAACACTAACCCTTACCCTAACCCCTAAAGTCTCATGCGCACCCTCAACCCACCTCCAGTCCCAGCCTCACCCTCACCTTAAACCTAATCCTAACTGAAAAGTTAATAACCCGAACTCTAAGCCTTACCCTAATCCTAATTACCCTAACACTAATAACCTTAACGCTAACCCTAATAACCCTAACCCTAATAACACAAACATTAGCATAATCCAAACTCCAACACCAATGCCAACCCTAACTCCTAGCCGCTAACCCTTACACCAAACCCTAAACCTAACCCCCAACACCTAAACCTAGCTCTAGCCCTACTTCTAACCCTATCCCTAAGCCTTAACTCCTAACGCTGACCCTGACCCTAACCTTAACCTTAACCCTAATGCACTAACCCTAACCAAAAGCCCTAAACTCTTACTCACACCTTCAACCCACCCCCAGTCCCAGCCTCAACCACACCCTAACCCTAACCCTCGCACTGGCCCGGGCCCACGCCCTGTCCCTGACCCAGACCCAGATCCTGACCCAAATGCTAACCTAAACCCCAGACCTAACCCTGATGCCCCCTGTGATGCTCCCTAACCCTAACCCTAAACACTAACCCTACACCTAACCTTAACCTTAACCCTAACCCTAACGTAACCCTCACCCTCACAATAATCCTAACCCTATCCCTTACCCTAACCCTAAACCTAACCATAATGCGGGGCCTAACCCTAACCCCATACCCTAACCCTAACCCTAACCATAATACACTACACCTAACCCTAACCCTAGCCCTAGACCTAGCACTAACCATAACTCTAACCCGAACCCTGATCCCGATCCTGACTCTAAACCTAACCATAACCCTAACACCCCCTAACCCTAACTCTAACCTCCCCATAGCCTAACCCTAAACCTAACCTTAGCCCTAGCCCTTGACCTAAGCCTAACCCCGAACTCCGAAACCGAACCCAAACCCTAAACCTAACCCCCTAACCCTAACCCTAGCCCATTGCCTCGCCCACACCCAAACCCTCACCCTAACCCTAGCCCTAGCCCGATCCCTAACACTAACCCTAACTGCGAACCCCGAACCAAGCCCTAACCCTAACCGCCCTAACCCTAGCCTTCACCCTCACCCTAACCCTAATGCTAACTCAACACTAACCCTTACCCTCACCCCTAAACATTTACACTCACCCTCAACCCCACCCTGACCCCCACCCTCACCCTCACCCTATCCCTACCCCAACACTAACCCAAAACCCTGACGTTAATGACACTAGCCCTATCCCTAACCCTAACCCAAAAGTTAATAACTCGAACTCTAATCATAACCCAAACCCTAATAACCATAACCCTAACCCTAATAACCTTAACAGTAATTCTAATAACTCTACTAACCCGAACCCTAATAACCCAAACATTACCATAATCCAAACTACAACCACGATTTCAACCGTAACCATAATACCTACCAGTAACGCCAAGTCCCAAACCATAACACCTAACCCTAACCCCTAACATGTAAACCTAGCCCTAGCCTGAGCCCTAAACCTAACCACTAACCCCAAACCTAACCCCACCCCCAGCCTCACCCTCACATAACCCTAACCATAACCATAACCCGTTAGGGTTACCATAACCATAACCCGAACTCTAAGCCTGACCCTAACCCTAATAACCCTAACCCTAATAACCTTAACCCTAACCCTAATAACCCTACTATACCTAACCCTCAACCTAATAACCCAAACATTGCCATAATCCAAACTCCAACCCCAATCCCAACCCAAACACTTACCCCTAAATGCTAGCCCCAAACCCTAACACCTAACCTTAACACCTAAACCTAGCTCTAGCCCTAACCCTATCCCTAAGCCCTAACTCCTAACACTGACCCTGACCCTGACCCTGACCCTAACCCTAAATCTAAGCCTGACCCTAACCGTAAACCTGATCCTAAGCCTATACCTAACCCCAACCCTAACACTAACCCCAAATCGTAACCCTAAACCTGAAACATTATCCTAACCCTAACACTATCCATAAATCTTAATCCTAACCCTAGCCCTTCCCATAACCGCTAAACACTAACCCTAAACCCTGACAGCAACCCTAACACTAACCCTAATTCCCTCGGTCCATAATGCAACCTAAACCTAACCCCAAACCCTTATCCCAACCCGAACCTACACTCTAACCGTAACACCTAAACCTTACCATAACGCGACCCCGTCCCTTAATCGCGTTACCTTAACCCCTATCCCTTACTCTAACCCGAACCCTTATCTAATCCTAACTCCTAACCCGAACACTAACCCAGACTCCTAAACCCCCACCGTAACCCTAACGCTAACCCTGTAAACACTGGCACTCTCCCTGCAATTCCCTCTAAACTTGCTCACTCGCTGTGCCAATTCCCTGTATGCATGGGCACTCTCTACCAATTCCCTTTTAACACTGACATTGTCTCTCCCAATTCCCTGTAAACACCGAGTCTCTCCCAATTCATGGTGAATCGTGATACACTCTCTCCCAATACCTTGTAAACACTGCCTATCTCTCCCAATCCACTGTAAACAGTAACACACCCTCTCTCCCAATCCACTGTAAACACTGACACACAGTGTCCGCTTAATTTCCAGTCAACTTTTAGACTCCCTGTTGATGCTCACATTGCTAGGGCTGGCTTCACTCTCGCAGCCTGAAGTGTGTGTTACTGAAGTGTGTGTTAGTCTCAAAAAAACTCACGTTAAATTTAAATGCGTCATTCCTTCCTCAATGGCGGTCAAGCGGCTTCGCGGAAATCTGCGGCTGCGCAGTGCTGAAGCAATCTGCGGCTGCGCGGTAAAGACGCAGTTTGCGGCTGCGCGGTGGAGAAGCTGACAACTTCCGCTCTTTCATGAATGCACAAGTTTCTTTTTTTCCATCAATCTCGCTATCTCTATTAATTTCCATTGCCTACCTAAACAAGTGTCTCTATTTCTATCACTCCCCACATTTCGAGCCACTGAACCTACAATTTTCAATGTCTAAATTTATCAGCAAATAAAGTTCTCTATATTTATCAAATACTCAATTTCCAGCAATTTGTTAGAGAGAGCACATTTGCAGATTCTCCACAATCATTACAACTTCAATTTCTGCATTTCGTTCATTTCAGCAAACCTGGCTGTCTGTATCTATCAAGCTGTCAATTTCTAGTACATAATAATTGCAAAATATCTTGTACATTCAGAGAAGGGGCAGAAGTTACAAACAATGAATTTCGTGGAAATGGGAGGTTTAACCAATATTGGGAATGAAAAATATCTGCAGATGGAGAAAATTCTAGAATTTTAACAATTGCTAGGTATTGATATTTTGCTATCGACAGCTAACCATTATTGCTTAAATTGAGGGATATGGAGAAATTGATTGTGCAGCCAATGCAGAGAGGTGGGAATCTGCAGAATTTGACTAATTAGAAGAAACCGCGTACCTTTGCTTGTCAGAGAATCCAGATCGGTAGAAAAATATAGGAATGGAGATATTGAAGGCATAATTGAACAAAGAACATTGAAAAATGAGTAGATTGTTAGAAATAGTTCTGTTTGTATATTTCAACAATTAAAATTATTGGAGATGTAGAAATTGATTGAATTGAAGAAAGTTGTACAATCAGTGAAAGAGCAGATGATACTTAGAGCGAATTTGATGGAAATGGGAGATTTTGCAAATTTTACGAATATGATATATCTGCTGATAGAGAAAATGCTTCAATGTGTGTTATTGCTAGAAATTGAGAGTTTGATAGAAGTTGTCAGCTTCTCCACCGCGCAGCCGCAGATTGCTTCAGCACTGCGCAGCCGCAGATTTCCGCGAAGCCGCTTGACCGCCATTGAGGAAGGAATGACGCATTTAAATTTAACGTGAGTTTTTTTGAGACTAACACACACTTCAGTAACACACACTTCAGGCTGCGAGAGTGAAGCCAGCCCTAGCAATGTGAGCATCAACAGGGAGTCTAAAAGTTGACTGGAAATTAAGCGGACACTGTGTGTCAGTGTTTACAGGGAATTGGGAGAGAGGGTGTGTTACTGTTTACAGTGGATTGGGAGAGATAGGCAGTGTTTACAAGGTATTGGGAGAGAGTGTATCACGATTCACCATGAATTGGGAGAGAGACTCGGTGTTTACAGGGAATTGGGAGGGACAATGTCAGTGTTAAAAGGGAATTGGTAGAGAGTGCCCATGCATACAGGGAATTGGCACAGCGAGTGAGCAAGTTTAGAGGGAATTGCAGGGAGAGTGCCAGTGTTTACAGGGTTAGAGTTAGGGTTACGGTGGGGGTTTAGGAGTCTGGGTTAAGGTTAGGGTTAGGAGTTAGGATTAGATAAGGGATTCGGGTTAGAGTAAGGGATAGGGGTTAGGGTAACGCGATTAAGGGACGGGGTCGCGTTATGGTAAGGTTTAGGTGTTAGGGTTAGAGTGTAGGTTCGGGTTGGGATAAGGGTTTGGGGTTAGGTTTAGGTTGCATTATGGACCGAGGGAATTAGGGTTAGTGTTAGGGTTGCTGTCAGGGTTTAGGGTTAGTGTTTAGCGGTTATGGGAAGGGCTAGGGTTAGGATTAAGATTTATGGGTAGTGTTAGGGTTAGGATAATGTTTCAGGGTTAGGGTTACGATTTGGGGTTAGTGTTAGGGTTGGGGTTAGGTATAGGCTTAGGATCAGGGTTACGGTTAGGGTCAGGCTTAGATTTAGGGTTAGGGTCAGGGTCAAGGTCAGGGTCAGCGTTAGGAGTTAGGGCTTAGGGATAGGGTTAGGGCTAGAGCTAGGTTTAGGTGTTAAGGTTAGGTGTTAGGGTTTGGGGCTAGCATTTAGGGGTAAGTGTTTGGGTTGGGATTGGGGTTGGAGTTTGGATTATGGCAATGTTTGGGTTATTAGGTTGAGGGTTAGGCATAGTAGGGTTATTAGGGTTAGGGTTAAGGTTATTAGGGTTAAGGTTATTATGGTTAGGGTCAGGCTTAGAGTTCGGGTTATGGTTAGGGTTATGTGAGGGTGAGGCTGGGGGTGGGGTTAGGTTTGGGGTTAGGGGTTAGGTTTAGGGCTCAGGCTAGAGCTAGGTTTACATGTTAGGGGTTAGGGTTAGGTGTTAAGGTTTGGGACTTGGCGTTACTGGTAGGTATTAGGGTTACGGTTGAAATCGTGGTTGTAGCTTGGATTATGGTAATGTTTGGGTTATTAGGGTTCGGGTTAGTAGAGTTATTAGAATTACTGTTAAGGTTATTAGGGTTAGGGTTATGGTTATTAGGGTTTGGGTTATGATTAGAGTTCGGGTTATTAACTTTTGGGTTAGGGTTAGGGATAGGGCTAGTGTCATTAACGTCAGGGTTTTGGGTTAGTGTTAGGGGTAGGGATAGGGTGAGGGTGAGGCTGGGGGTCAGGGTGGGGTTGAGGGTGAGTGTAAATGTTTAGGGGTGAGGGTAAGGGTTAGTGTTGAGTTAGCATTAGGGTTAGGGTGAGGGTGAAGGCTAGGGTTAGGGCGGTTAGGGTTAGGGCTTGGTTCGGGGTTCGCAGTTAGGGTTAGTGTTAGGGATCGGGCTAGGGCTAGGGTTAGGGTGAGGATTTGGGTGTGGGCGAGGCAATGGGCGAGGGTTAGGGTTAGGGGGTTAGGTTTAGGGTTTGGGTTCGGTTTCGGAGTTCGGGGTTAGGCTTAGGTCAAGGGCTAGGGCTAAGGTTAGGTTTAGGGTTAGGCTATGGGGAGGTTAGAGTTAGGGTTAGGGGGTGTTAGGGTTATGGTTAGGTTTAGAGTCAGGATCGGGATCAGGGTTCGGGTTAGAGTTATGGTTAGTGCTAGGTCTAGGGCTAGGGTTAGGGTTAGGTGTAGTGTATTATGGTTAGGCCTAGGGTTAGGGTATGGGGTTAGGGTTAGGCCCCGCATTATGGTTAGGTTTAGGGTTAGGGTACGGGATAGGGTTAGGATTATTGTGAGGGTGAGGGTTACGTTAGGGTTAGGGTTAAGGTTAAGGTTAGGTGTAGGGTTAGTGTTTAGGGTTAGGGAGCATCACAGGGGGCATCAGGGTTAGGTCTGGAGTTTAGGTTAGCATTTGGGTCAGTGTCAGGGTCTGGGTCAGGGACAGGGCCTGGGCCCGGGCCAGTGCGAGGGTTAGGGTTAGGGTGTGGGAGAGGCTGGGACTGGGGGTGGGTTGAAGGTGCGAGTAAGAGTTTAGGGCTTTCGGTTAGGGTTAGTGCATTAGGGTTAGGGTTAAGGTTAGGGTCAAGGTCAGGGTCAGCGTTAGGAGTTAAGGCTTAGGGATAGGGTTAGAAATAGGGCTAGAGCTAGGTTTAGGTGTTAGGGGTTAGGTTTAGGGTTTGGTGTAAGGGTTAGCGGCTAGGAGTTAGGGTTGGCATTGGGGTTGGAGTTTGGATTATGCTAATGTTTGTGTTATTAGGGTTAGGGTTATTAGGGTTAGCGTTAACGTTATTAGGGTTAGGGTAATTAGGATTAGGGTAAGGCTTAGAGTTCGGGTTATTAACTTTTCAGTTAGGGTTAGGTTTAAGGTGAGGGTGAGGCTGGGACTGGAGGTGGGTTGAGGGTGCGTGTGACAGTTTAGGGGTTAGGGTAAGGGTTAGTGTTGGTTTAGGGTTAGGAGTAGGCCTAGCATTAGGGTTAGGGTTTAGGATTAGAGTTAGGCTGAGGCTGGGGTTGGGAGTGAGGGTTAGGGTTAGGCTTTAGGGGTTAGGTTTAGGGATAGGGTTAGGTGTTAGGGTTAGGGTGAGGGTTAGGGGTTACGGTTAGGCCCCCGGATTACGGTTATGGTTAGGTTTAGGCCCCCGCATTATGGTGAGGATTAGGGTTATGTTTAGGGTTAGTGTTAGTGTTGGGGTTTGTGTTAGTGTTGGGGTTTGTGTTAGTGTTGGGGTTTGTGTTAGTGTTGGGGTTTGTGTTAGTGTTGGGGTTTGTGTTAGTGTTGGGGTTAGTGTTGGGGTTAGTGTTGGGGTTAGTGTTGGGGTTAGTGTTGGGGTTAGTGTTGGGGTTAGTGTTGGGGTTAGTGTTGGGGTTAGTGTTGGGGTTAGTGTTGGGGTTAGTGTTGGGGTTAGTGTTGGGGTTGGGGTCGGGGTCGGGGTCGGGGTCGGGGTCAGGTTCAGGCTCAGGGTTAAGATTAGGCCCGCATTAGGGTGAGGTTTATGGTTAGGGTTAGGCCAGCGTTAGGGTTAGGGTCAGAGTGAGGGTTAGGGGTTAGGGTTAGGCCCACATTAGGGTTAGGGTTAGTGTTTGGGTTAGGTTCAGGGTTGGTGTTGGGGTTAGGTTTAGGGTTTAGGGATAGGGAGGGAAAGTGACACGGCATTAGGGTTAGGGTTATGGTTATGGGTTGGGGTTAGGGTTAGGGTTAGTGTTATGCGTTTGGGGTTAGGGTTAGGGTAAGGGGTTGAGCTAGGGTCTGGGTCAGGACTAGGTGTTAGGGTCAGGGTGAGGGTTAGGGAGGGAGGGTGGGAGCATGAGGGTTAGGGTTATGGTTTGGGTTAGGTTAATTGTTATGGATTAGGGTTAGGGCTGCGGCTAGGGCTAGGTTTATGGTTAGGGAGCATGAGGAGGGAGGGTTTGAGGTTAGGGTTAGGTTTAGGGAGTGTGAGGAGGGAGGGAGCGTGAGGTTTAGGATTAGTGTTAGTGTTAGAGTTAGTGTTAGGGTTACCGTTCGGGTTAGGGTTAGGCTACGGTTAGGGTTAGGGTATGGTTAGGGTTAGGGGTTTGTGATAAGGCTAGGGTTAGGGTTAGGGTATGGTTAGGGTTAGGTGTTAGTGATAGGGTTAGGGATAGGGCTAGTGTCATTAGCGTCTGGGTGTTGGGTTAGTGTTAGGGATAGGGTGAGGGTCGGGGTGGGGTTGAGGGTGAGTGTAAATCTTTAGGGGTGAGGTTAATGGTTAGTGTTGACTTTGGGTTAGGGTGAAGGCGAGGGCTAGTGTTATGGTTAGGGTTTGGTTCGGGGTTCGCGGTTAGGGTTAGTGTTAGGGTTTGGGCTAGGGCTAGGGTTACGGTTAGGGTGAGGGTTTGGGTGTGGGCGAGGACATAGGCTAGGGTTAGGGTTAGGGGGTTTGGTTTGGGGTTTGGGTTCGGTTTGGGAGTTCGGGGTTAGACTTAGTGTTAGGGTTCGGTCTAGGGCTAGGGCTAAGGTTAGGTTTAGGGTTAGGCTAAGGGGAGGTTAGGGTTAGGGGGTATTAGGGTTAGGGTTATGGTTAGGTTTAGAGTCGGGTTCAGGATCAGGGTTTGGGTTAGGGCTAGGGTTAGGATTAGGGTTAGGGTTATCGTTAGTGCTAGGTCCAGGGCTAGGGTTAGGGTTAGGTGTAGTGTATTATGGTTAGGGTTAGGGCTAGCTTTAGAGTTAGGGTATGGGGTTAGGGTTAGGGTTTGGGATAGGGTTAGTATTATTGTGAGGGTGAGGGTTAGGTTAGGGTTAGGGTTAAGGTTAGGGTTAGGGTTAGGTGTAGGGTTAGGGTTAGGGGGCATCACAGGGGGCATCAGGCTGGGGTTTAGGTTAGCATTTGGGTCAGTGTCAGCGTCTGGGTCAGCGACAGGGCCTGGGTCAGAGCCAGTGCGATGGTTAGGTTTAGTGTGTGGGTGAGGCTGGGACTGGGGGTGGGTTGAGGGTGCGAGTGAGAATTTAGGGCTTAGGGTTGGGGTTAGTGCATTAGGGTTAAGGTTAGGGTCAAGGTCAGGGTCAGCGTTAGCAGTTAAGGCTTAGGGATAGGGTTAGAAGTAGGGCTTGATCTAGGTTTAGGTGTTAGGGGTTAGTTTTAGGGTTAGGTGTAAGGGTTAGGGGCTAGGAGTTAGGTGTAGGTCTTAGGGTTAGGGTTGGCATTGGGGTTGGAGTTTGGATTATGGTAATGTTTGGGTTATTAGGGTTAGGGTTATTAGGGTTAGCGTTAAGGTTATTAGGGTTAGGGTAATTAGGATTAGGGTAAGGCTTAGAGTTCGGGTTATTAACTTTTCAGTTAGGGTTAGGGTGAGGGTGAACGTGGGACTGGAGGTGGGTTGAGGGTGCGCGTGAGAGTTTAGGGGTTAGGGTAAGGGTTAGTGTTGGTTTAGGGTTAGGGGTAGCCCTAGCATTAGGGTTAGGTTTAGGGTTTAGGGTTTAGGCTGAGGGTGGGGTTGGGAGTTAGGGTTAGGCTTTAGAGGTTAGGTTTAGGGATAGTGTTAGGTGTTAGGGTTAGGGTGAGGGTTTGGGGTTACAGTTAGGACCCTGGATTATGGTTATGGTTAGGTTTAGGCCCCCTCATTATGGTTAGGGTTAAGATTAGGGTTAGGTTTACAGTTAGTGTTTGGGTTATGGTTAGTGTTGGGGTTGGGGTTGCGGTTGGGGTCGGGGTCGGGGTCGGGGTCAGGTTCAGGCTCAGGGTCAAAGTTAGGCCCGCATTTGGGTTAGGGTGAGGTTTAGGGTTAGGCCAGCATGAGGGTTAGGGTCAGGGTTCGGGTTAGTGTTAGGGTTAGGTCCGCATTAGGGTTAGTGTTAGGGTTAGGTTTCGGGTTGGTGTTGGGGTTAGGTTTAGGGGTTAGGGGTTAGGGATAGGCAGGGAAAGTGACACGGCATTAGGGTTAGGGTTAGGCTTAGGGTTATGGTTATGGGTTAGGGTTAGGTTTATGCATTAGTGTTTAGGGTTAGAGGTTAGGGGTAGAGCTAGGGTTAGGGTCAGGGCTAGGTGTTAGGGTCAGGGTTAGGGTTATGCATTAGGGTTTAGGGTTAGAGGTTAGGGCTAGAGTTATGGTTAGGGAGCATGAGGAGGGAGGATTTAGGGTTAGGGTTAGGGTTAGGGACTGTGAGGAGGGAGGGAGCGTGAGGTTTAGGATTAGTGTTAGGGTTATAGTTAGTGTTAGGGTTATAGTTAGTGTTAGGGTTAGCGTTCGGGTTAGGGTTAGGGTAGGATTAGGGTTAGGGTATGGTTAGGGTTAGGGGTTAGTGATCGGGCTAGGGTTGGGGATAGGGTCAGGGCTAGGGGTTAAGGTCAGGGTCAGAGTTAGGGTTTGAGAGGGAGGGAGCCTGACGGTTAGGGTTGGGTATAGGGCTAGTGTGATTAGCGTCAGGCGTTTGGGTTAGTGTTAGGGGTAGGGATAGGGTGTGGGTTAGGGTGAGGGTCGCGGTGGGGTTGAGGGTGATTGTAACTGTTTAGGGGTGAGGGTAAGGGTTAGTGTTGACTTAGGGTTAGGGTGAAGGCTAGGGTTAGGGTTAGGGGGGTTAGGGTTTGGTTCAGGGTTCACGGTTAGTGTTAGTGTTAGGGTTTGGGCTAGCACTAGGGTGAGGGTTAGGGTGAGGCTTTGGGTGTGGGCGAGGCCATGGGCTAGGGTTAGGGTTAGGGGTTTTGGTTTAGGGTTTGATTTCGGTTTGGGAGTTCGGGGTTAGACTGAGTGTTAGGGTTCGGTCTAGGGGTAGGGCTTAGGTTAGGTTTAGTGTTAGGGTTTTGGTTAGGTTTAGAGTCGAGATCGGGATCAGGTTTCGGGTTAGAGCTAGGGTTCGGGTTAGGGTTATCATTAGTGCTAGGTCTAGGGTTAGGGTTAGGGGTAGGCCTAGCATTAGGTCTAGTGTTAGGGTTTAGGATTAGGGTTAGTGTGAGGGTGGGTGTGGGAGTGAGGGTTAGGATTAGGCTTTTAGGCGTTAGGTTTAGGGGTAGGGTTAGGTGTTAGGGTTAGGTGTTAGGGTTAGGGTAAGGGTTAGGGATTAGGGTTAGGGCTGCGGCTAGAGCTAGGGATATGGTTAGGGAGCATGAGGAGGGTGGGTTTAGTCATCGGGTTAGGGTTAGGGTGTGTGAGGAGGGAGGGAGCGTGAGGTTTAGGATTAGTGTTAGGGTTAGAGTTAGGGTTAGCGTTCGGTTTAGGGTTAGGGTTTGGGTATGGGCGAGGCCATGGGCTAGGGTTAGGGGCTTAGGTTTAGGATTTGGGTTCGGTTTTGGAGTACGGGGTTATGCTTAGTGTTAGGGTTCGGTCTAGGGCTAAGGGCTAAGTTTAGGTTTAGGGTTTGGCTAAGGGGAGGTTAGGGTTACGGGGGTTAGGGTTAAGTTTTGGTTCAGGGTTCGCGGTTAGTGTTAGGGTTCGGGCTAGGTCTAGGGTTAGGGTTAGGGTGAGGGTTTGGTTGTGGGCGAGGCCATGGGCTAGGGTTAGTGTTAGGGGGTTAGGTTTAGGGTTTGGGTTCGGTTTTGGAGTTCGGGGTTAGGCTTAGTGTTAGGGTTCGGTCTAGTGCTAAGGGCTAAGGTTAGGTTTAGGGTTAGGCTAAGGGGAGGTTAGGGTTAGGGTTAGCGGGTGTTAGGGTTAGGGTTATGGTTATGTTTAGAGTTGGGGTCGGAATCAGGGTTCGGGTTAGGGCTAGTTCGGGTCAGTGCTGGTTTAGGGTTAGGGTTAGCGTTAGGCCTACCATTAGGGTTAGCGTTAGGGTTACGGTTTAGGATTAGGGTTAGTGTGAGGGTGGGGGTGGGCGTGAGGGTTAGGGTTATGGTTAGTGCTCGGTCTTGGGCTAGGGTTAGGGTTAGGGTTTGGTGTCATGTATTATGGTTAGGGTTAGGGTTAGGGTATGGGGTTAGGGTTAGGGATGGCCCCGCATTAGGGTTAGGGTGAGGGTTTGGGATAGGGTTAGGATTATTGTGAGGGTGAGGGTTAGGTTAGGGTTAGGGTTAGGTGTAGGGTTAGGGTTAGGGGGCATCACAGGGGGCATCAGGGTTAGGTCTGGGGTTTCAGTTAGCATTTGGGTCAGTGTCAGGGTCTGGGTCAGTGAACAGGGCCAGTGCCAGTGCGTGGGTTAGGTTTAGGGTTTGGGTGAGGCTGGGACTGGGGTTGGGTTGAGGGTGCGAGTGAGGGTTTAGGGCTTAGGGTTAGGGTTAGGTTTGGGGTTAGGCTAAGGGGAGGTTAGGGTTAGTGTTAGGGGGTGTTAGGGTAAGGGTTATGGTTAGGTTTAGAGTTGGGGTCGGGATCAGGGTTCGGGTTAGGGTTCTGGCTAGGGTTAGGGTTAGGGTTATGGTCAGTGCTCGGTCTAGGGCTAGGATTTAGGGTTAGGTGTCGTGTATTATGGTTAGGGTTAGGGCTAGCTTTAGGGTTAGGGTATGGGGTTAGGATTAGGGATGGCCCCGCATTACGGTTAGGGTTAGGGTTTGGGATAGGGTTAGGATTATTGTAAGGGTGAGGGTTAGGTTAGGGTTAAGGTTAGGGTTAGGGTTAGGTGTAGGGTTAGGGTTTAGGGTTAGGGTTAGGGGCATCAGGGTTAGGGCTGGAGTTTAGGTTAGCATTTGGGTCAGTGTCAGGGTGTGGATCAGGGTCAGGGACAGGGCCTGGGCCAGGGCCAGTGCATGGGTTAGGTTTAGGGTGTGGGTGAGGCTGGGACTGGGGGTGGGTTGAGGGTGCGAGTGAGAGTTTAGGGCTTAGGGTTAGGGTTAGTGCGTTAGGATTAGGGTTAGGGTTAGGAGTTAAGGCTCAGGGATAGGGTTAGAAGTAGGGCTAGAGCTAGGTTTAGGTTTTAGGGGTTAGGGGCTAGGAGTTAGGGGTAGGTCTTAGGGTTAAGGTTGGCATTGGGTTTAGGTTTTAGGATTAGGGTTAGTGTGAGTGTGGGAGTGGGAGCGAGGGTTAGGATAAGGCTTTAGGGGTTAGGTTTAGGGATAGGGTTAGGGTTTAGGGTTAGTGTGAGGGTTAGGGGTTAGGGTAAGGGTTAGGGCTGCGGCTAGGGCTAGAGTTATGGTTAGGGAGCATGAGGGGGTAGGGTTTAGGGTTAGGGTTAGGGTTGGGGAGTGTGAGGATGGAGGGAGCGTGAGGTTTAGGATTAGTGTTAGGGTTAGAGTTAGGTTTAGCGTTCGGTTTATGGTTAGTGTTAGGGTAAGGTTAGGGTTAGGTGTAGTGTTAGGGTTTAGGGTTAGGTGGCATCACGGGGGCATCAGGGTTAGGGGTGGGCTTTAGGTTAGTATTTGGGTCCGTGTCAGCGTCTGGGTCTAGGTCAGGGACAGGGCCAGGGCCAGTGCGAGGGTTAGGGTTATGGTTTGGGTGAGGCTGGGACTGTGGGTGGGTTGAGGGTGCGAGTGAGAGTTTAGGACTTATGGTTAGGGTTAGTGCATCAGGGTTAGGGTTAAGGTTAGGGTCAAGGTCAGGGTCAGTGTTAGGAGTTAAGGCTTAGGGATAGGGTTAGAAGTAGGGCTAGAGCTAGGTTTAGCTGTTAGTGGTTAGGTTTAGGGTTAGGTGCTAGGAGTTAGGGGTAGGTCTTAGGGTT
The DNA here is from genome assembly GCF_017639515.1 of Carcharodon carcharias. NCBI lineage: Eukaryota > Metazoa > Chordata > Chondrichthyes > Lamniformes > Lamnidae > Carcharodon > Carcharodon carcharias. The sequence continues at coordinate 431,508 of NW_024470813.1, read as the reverse complement.
AGGGTTGGAATTGGGGTTGGAGTTTGGATTATGGTAATGTTTGGGTTATTAGGGTTAGGGTTAGTAGGGTTAGCGTTAAGGTTATTAGGGTTAGGGTAATTAGGATCAGGGTAAGGCTTAGAGTTCGGGTTATTAACTTTTCAGTTAGGGTTAGGGTGAGGGTGAGGCTAGGACTGGAGGTGGGTTGAGGGTGCGATTGAGAATTTAGGAGTTAGGGTAAGAGTTAGCCCCTAACCCTAACACCTAACCCTAACCCCTGACATGTAAACCTAGCCCGAGCCCTAAACCTAACCCCACCCCCAGCCCCAGCCTCACCCTCACATAACCATATCCCTAACCCAAAAGTTAATAACCTGAACGCTAAGCCTGACATTAACCCTAATAACCCTAACCCTAATAGCCTTAACCCTAATCCTAATAACCCTACTATGCCTAACCCACAACCTAATAACCCGAACATTACCATAATCCAAACTCCATCCCCAATCCCAACCCCTAACTCCTAGCCCCTAACCCTAACACCTAAACCTAACCCTAACACCTAAACCTAGCTCTAGCCCTAACCCTATCCCTAAGCCCTAACTCCTAACGCTGACCCTGACCTCGATCCTGACCCTAACCCTAAATCTAAGCCTGACCCTAAACGTAACCCTGATCCTAACCCTATACCTAACCCCAACCCTAACACTAACCCCAAATCGTAACCCTAACCCTCACACTATCCATAAATCTTAATCCTAACCCTAACCCTAGCCCTTCCCATAACCGCTAAACACTAACCCTAAACCCTGACAGCAACCCTAACACTAACCCTAATTTACCCGGTCCCTAATGCAACCTAAACCTAACCCCAAACCCTTATCCCAAACCAAACCTACACTCTAACCGTAACACCTAAACCTTACCCTAACACGACCCCGTCCCTTAATCGCGTTACCCTAACCCCTATCCCTTACTCTAACCCGAACCCTTATCTAACCCTAACCCAGACTCCTAAACCCCCACCGTAACCCTAACGCTAACCCTGTAAACACTGGCACTCTCCCTGCAATTCCCTCTAAACTTGCTCACTCGCTGTGCCAATTCCCTGTATGCATGGGCACTCTCTACCAATTCCCTTTTAACACTGACATTGTCTCTCCCAATTCCCTGTAAACACCGAGTCTCTCTCCCAATTCATGGTGAATCGTGATACACTCTCTCCCAATACCTTGTAAACACTGCCTATCTCTCCCAATCCACTGTAAACAGTAACACACCCTCTCTCCCAATCCACTGTAAACACTGACACACAGTGTCCGCTTAATTTCCAGTCAACTTTTAGACTCCCTGTTGATGCTCACATTGCTAGGGCTGGCTTCACTCTCGCAGCCTGAAGTGTGTGTTACTGAAGTGTGTGTTAGTCTCAAAAAAACTCACGTTAAATTTAAATGCGTCATTCCTTCCTCAATGGCGGTCAAGCGGCTTCGCGGAAATCTGCGGCTGCGCAGTGCTGAAGCAATCTGCGGCTGCGCAGTGAAGGAAGCACACTGCGGCTGCGCAGTGAAGGAAGCACACTGCGGCTGCGCAGTGGGGAACTGGTCTGCGGCTGCGTGCGGGAGAAGCAGTGTATGGCTGCGCAGTGCTGAAGCAATCTGCAGTTGCGTGGTGGAGAAGCTGACAACTTCTACTCCTTCATGAATGCACAAGTTTCTTTTTTTCCATCAATCTCGCTATCTCTATTAATTTCCATTGCCTACCTAAACAAGTGTCTCCATTTCTATCACTCCCCACATTTCGAGCCACCTGAACCTACAATTTTTCAATGTCTAAATTTATCAGCAAATAAAGTTCTCTATATTTATCAAATACTCAATTTCCAGCAATTTGTTAGAGAGAGCACATTTGCAGATTCTCCACAATCACTACAACTTCAATTTCTGCATTTCCTTCATTTCAACAAACCTGGCTGTCTGTATCTATCAAGCTGTCAATTTCTAGCAACTCCGTAAATTGAAGCATTTTCTCTATCAGCAGATATACGCAAAATTTTCACGAAATTCGCTGCTTGTAGTTTCTGCTGCTGCTTTTCATGTACAAGTTTCTTACTTTGCAACAACCTCGCTATCTCTATTAATTTCCAATGCTTATCTAAACAAGTGTCTCTATTCCTATCACTTCACACATAGTTATCATTCTTCTGACAATACAATCCCTCAATTTCAATATTTTTCAGCAAAGGTAGTTCTCTGCATCTATCAAAATCTTATTTTTGAGTAATTTCTTAGATTGAGCTCATTTGCAGGTTACCCGCATTCTCTGCAACTTCGATTTCTCCATTTCTTCAGTTTAAGCAAACTTGGCTCTCTGTATCTATCAAACTCTCAATTTCGAGCAATAACACACATTGAACCATTTTCTCTATAAGCAGATATAACATTTTCGTACTCTTTGCAAAATCTCCTATTTTCATCAAATTCTATCTTTGTATCATCTGCTCGTTCACTGATTGTACAACTTTCTTCAATTCAATCAATTTCTACATCTCCAATCATTTTTATTGTTGAACTACACAAATAGAACGATTTCTAACAAACTACTCATTTTTCAATGAGTACTCATTGAAACTACTCATTGAAACTCATTCAAACTACTCATTTTTCAACCCCAACACTAACCCCAACACCAACCCTAAACATAACCCTAATCCTAACCATAATGCGGGGGCCTAAACCTAACCATAACCATAATCCGGGGGCCTAACCGTAACCCCTAACCCTCACCCTAACCCTAACACCTAACCCTATCCCTAAACCTAACACCTAAAGCCTAACCCTAACCCTCACTCCCAACCCCAGCCTCAACGTAACTCTAATCCTAAACCCTAACCCTAAACCTAACCCTAATGCTAGGCCTACTCCTAACCCTAAACCAACACTAACCCTTACCCTAACCCCTAAAGTCTCATGCGCACCCTCAACCCACCTCCAGTCCCAGCCTCACCCTCACCTTAAACCTAATCCTAACTGAAAAGTTAATAACCCGAACTCTAAGCCTTACCCTAATCCTAATTACCCTAACACTAATAACCTTAACGCTAACCCTAATAACCCTAACCCTAATAACACAAACATTAGCATAATCCAAACTCCAACACCAATGCCAACCCTAACTCCTAGCCGCTAACCCTTACACCAAACCCTAAACCTAACCCCCAACACCTAAACCTAGCTCTAGCCCTACTTCTAACCCTATCCCTAAGCCTTAACTCCTAACGCTGACCCTGACCCTAACCTTAACCTTAACCCTAATGCACTAACCCTAACCAAAAGCCCTAAACTCTTACTCACACCTTCAACCCACCCCCAGTCCCAGCCTCAACCACACCCTAACCCTAACCCTCGCACTGGCCCGGGCCCACGCCCTGTCCCTGACCCAGACCCAGATCCTGACCCAAATGCTAACCTAAACCCCAGACCTAACCCTGATGCCCCCTGTGATGCTCCCTAACCCTAACCCTAAACACTAACCCTACACCTAACCTTAACCTTAACCCTAACCCTAACGTAACCCTCACCCTCACAATAATCCTAACCCTATCCCTTACCCTAACCCTAAACCTAACCATAATGCGGGGCCTAACCCTAACCCCATACCCTAACCCTAACCCTAACCATAATACACTACACCTAACCCTAACCCTAGCCCTAGACCTAGCACTAACCATAACTCTAACCCGAACCCTGATCCCGATCCTGACTCTAAACCTAACCATAACCCTAACACCCCCTAACCCTAACTCTAACCTCCCCATAGCCTAACCCTAAACCTAACCTTAGCCCTAGCCCTTGACCTAAGCCTAACCCCGAACTCCGAAACCGAACCCAAACCCTAAACCTAACCCCCTAACCCTAACCCTAGCCCATTGCCTCGCCCACACCCAAACCCTCACCCTAACCCTAGCCCTAGCCCGATCCCTAACACTAACCCTAACTGCGAACCCCGAACCAAGCCCTAACCCTAACCGCCCTAACCCTAGCCTTCACCCTCACCCTAACCCTAATGCTAACTCAACACTAACCCTTACCCTCACCCCTAAACATTTACACTCACCCTCAACCCCACCCTGACCCCCACCCTCACCCTCACCCTATCCCTACCCCAACACTAACCCAAAACCCTGACGTTAATGACACTAGCCCTATCCCTAACCCTAACCCAAAAGTTAATAACTCGAACTCTAATCATAACCCAAACCCTAATAACCATAACCCTAACCCTAATAACCTTAACAGTAATTCTAATAACTCTACTAACCCGAACCCTAATAACCCAAACATTACCATAATCCAAACTACAACCACGATTTCAACCGTAACCATAATACCTACCAGTAACGCCAAGTCCCAAACCATAACACCTAACCCTAACCCCTAACATGTAAACCTAGCCCTAGCCTGAGCCCTAAACCTAACCACTAACCCCAAACCTAACCCCACCCCCAGCCTCACCCTCACATAACCCTAACCATAACCATAACCCGTTAGGGTTACCATAACCATAACCCGAACTCTAAGCCTGACCCTAACCCTAATAACCCTAACCCTAATAACCTTAACCCTAACCCTAATAACCCTACTATACCTAACCCTCAACCTAATAACCCAAACATTGCCATAATCCAAACTCCAACCCCAATCCCAACCCAAACACTTACCCCTAAATGCTAGCCCCAAACCCTAACACCTAACCTTAACACCTAAACCTAGCTCTAGCCCTAACCCTATCCCTAAGCCCTAACTCCTAACACTGACCCTGACCCTGACCCTAACCCTAAATCTAAGCCTGACCCTAACCGTAAACCTGATCCTAAGCCTATACCTAACCCCAACCCTAACACTAACCCCAAATCGTAACCCTAAACCTGAAACATTATCCTAACCCTAACACTATCCATAAATCTTAATCCTAACCCTAGCCCTTCCCATAACCGCTAAACACTAACCCTAAACCCTGACAGCAACCCTAACACTAACCCTAATTCCCTCGGTCCATAATGCAACCTAAACCTAACCCCAAACCCTTATCCCAACCCGAACCTACACTCTAACCGTAACACCTAAACCTTACCATAACGCGACCCCGTCCCTTAATCGCGTTACCTTAACCCCTATCCCTTACTCTAACCCGAACCCTTATCTAATCCTAACTCCTAACCCGAACACTAACCCAGACTCCTAAACCCCCACCGTAACCCTAACGCTAACCCTGTAAACACTGGCACTCTCCCTGCAATTCCCTCTAAACTTGCTCACTCGCTGTGCCAATTCCCTGTATGCATGGGCACTCTCTACCAATTCCCTTTTAACACTGACATTGTCTCTCCCAATTCCCTGTAAACACCGAGTCTCTCCCAATTCATGGTGAATCGTGATACACTCTCTCCCAATACCTTATAAACACTGCCTATCTCTCCCAATCCACTGTAAACAGTAACACACCCTCTCTCCCAATCCACTGTAAACACTGACACACAGTGTCCGCTTAATTTCCAGTCAACTTTTAGACTCCCTGTTGATGCTCACATTGCTAGGGCTGGCTTCACTCTCGCAGCCTGAAGTGTGTGTTACTGAAGTGTGTGTTAGTCTCAAAAAAACTCACGTTAAATTTAAATGCGTCATTCCTTCCTCAATGGCGGTCAAGCGGCTTCGCGTAAATCTGCGGCTGCGCAGTGCTGAAGCAATCTGCGGCTGCGCGGTAAAGACGCAGTTTGCGGCTGCGCGGTGGAGAAGCTGACAACTTCCGCTCTTTCATGAATGCACAAGTTTCTTTTTTTCCATCAATCTCGCTATCTCTATTAATTTCCATTGCCTACCTAAACAAGTGTCTCTATTTCTATCACTCCCCACATTTCGAGCCACTGAACCTACAATTTTCAATGTCTAAATTTATCAGCAAATAAAGTTCTCTATATTTATCAAATACTCAATTTCCAGCAATTTGTTAGAGAGAGCACATTTGCAGATTCTCCACAATCATTACAACTTCAATTTCTGCATTTCGTTCATTTCAGCAAACCTGGCTGTCTGTATCTATCAAGCTGTCAATTTCTAGTACATAATAATTGCAAAATATCTTGTACATTCAGAGAAGGGGCAGAAGTTACAAACAATGAATTTCGTGGAAATGGGAGGTTTAACCAATATTGGGAATGAAAAATATCTGCAGATGGAGAAAATTCTAGAATTTTAACAATTGCTAGGTATTGATATTTTGCTATCGACAGCTAACCATTATTGCTTAAATTGAGGGATATGGAGAAATTGATTGTGCAGCCAATGCAGAGAGGTGGGAATCTGCAGAATTTGACTAATTAGAAGAAACCGCGTACCTTTGCTTGTCAGAGAATCCAGATCGGTAGAAAAATATAGGAATGGAGATATTGAAGGCATAATTGAACAAAGAACATTGAAAAATGAGTAGATTGTTAGAAATAGTTCTGTTTGTATATTTCAACAATTAAAATTATTGGAGATGTAGAAATTGATTGAATTGAAGAAAGTTGTACAATCAGTGAAAGAGCAGATGATACTTAGAGCGAATTTGATGGAAATGGGAGATTTTGCAAATTTTACGAATATGATATATCTGCTGATAGAGAAAATGCTTCAATGTGTGTTATTGCTAGAAATTGAGAGTTTGATAGAAGTTGTCAGCTTCTCCACCGCGCAGCCGCAGATTGCTTCAGCACTGCGCAGCCGTACACTACTTTTCTCCCGCGCGCAGCCGCTGACCACTTTCCCAACTGCGCAGCCGCTGTCTGCTTCTCCACCGCGCAGCCGCAAACTGCGTCTTTACCGCGCAGCCGCAGATTGCTTCAGCACTGCGCAGCCGCAGATTTCCGCGAAGCCGCTTGACCGCCATTGAGGAAGGAATGACGCATTTAAATTTAACGTGAGTTTTTTGAGACTAACACACACTTCAGTAACACACACTTCAGGCTGCGAGAGTGAAGCCAGCCCTAGCAATGTGAGCATCAACAGGGAGTCTAAAAGTTGACTGGAAATTAAGCGGACACTGTGTGTCAGTGTTTACAGGGAATTGGGAGAGAGGGTGTGTTACTGTTTACAGTGGATTGGGAGAGATAGGCAGTGTTTACAAGGTATTGGGAGAGAGTGTATCACGATTCACCATGAATTGGGAGAGAGACTCGGTGTTTACAGGGAATTGGGAGGGACAATGTCAGTGTTAAAAGGGAATTGGTAGAGAGTGCCCATGCATACAGGGAATTGGCACAGCGAGTGAGCAAGTTTAGAGGGAATTGCAGGGAGAGTGCCAGTGTTTACAGGGTTAGAGTTAGGGTTACGGTGGGGGTTTAGGAGTCTGGGTTAAGGTTAGGGTTAGGAGTTAGGATTAGATAAGGGATTCGGGTTAGAGTAAGGGATAGGGGTTAGGGTAACGCGATTAAGGGACGGGGTCGCGTTATGGTAAGGTTTAGGTGTTAGGGTTAGAGTGTAGGTTCGGGTTGGGATAAGGGTTTGGGGTTAGGTTTAGGTTGCATTATGGACCGAGGGAATTAGGGTTAGTGTTAGGGTTGCTGTCAGGGTTTAGGGTTAGTGTTTAGCGGTTATGGGAAGGGCTAGGGTTAGGATTAAGATTTATGGGTAGTGTTAGGGTTAGGATAATGTTTCAGGGTTAGGGTTACGATTTGGGGTTAGTGTTAGGGTTGGGGTTAGGTATAGGCTTAGGATCAGGGTTACGGTTAGGGTCAGGCTTAGATTTAGGGTTAGGGTCAGGGTCAAGGTCAGGGTCAGCGTTAGGAGTTAGGGCTTAGGGATAGGGTTAGGGCTAGAGCTAGGTTTAGGTGTTAAGGTTAGGTGTTAGGGTTTGGGGCTAGCATTTAGGGGTAAGTGTTTGGGTTGGGATTGGGGTTGGAGTTTGGATTATGGCAATGTTTGGGTTATTAGGTTGAGGGTTAGGCATAGTAGGGTTATTAGGGTTAGGGTTAAGGTTATTAGGGTTAAGGTTATTATGGTTAGGGTCAGGCTTAGAGTTCGGGTTATGGTTAGGGTTATGTGAGGGTGAGGCTGGGGGTGGGGTTAGGTTTGGGGTTAGGGGTTAGGTTTAGGGCTCAGGCTAGAGCTAGGTTTACATGTTAGGGGTTAGGGTTAGGTGTTAAGGTTTGGGACTTGGCGTTACTGGTAGGTATTAGGGTTACGGTTGAAATCGTGGTTGTAGCTTGGATTATGGTAATGTTTGGGTTATTAGGGTTCGGGTTAGTAGAGTTATTAGAATTACTGTTAAGGTTATTAGGGTTAGGGTTATGGTTATTAGGGTTTGGGTTATGATTAGAGTTCGGGTTATTAACTTTTGGGTTAGGGTTAGAGATAGGGCTAGTGTCATTAACGTCAGGGTTTTGGGTTAGTGTTAGGGGTAGGGATAGGGTGAGGGTGAGGCTGGGGGTCAGGGTGTGGTTGAGGGTGAGTGTAAATGTTTAGGGGTGAGGGTAAGGGTTAGTGTTGAGTTAGCATTAGGGTTAGGGTGAGGGTGAAGGCTAGGGTTAGGGCGGTTAGGGTTAGGGCTTGGTTCGGGGTTCGCAGTTAGGGTTAGTGTTAGGGATCGGGCTAGGGCTAGGGTTAGGGTGAGGGTTTGGGTGTGGGCGAGGCAATGGGCGAGGGTTAGGGTTAGGGGGTTAGGTTTAGGGTTTGGGTTCGGTTTCGGAGTTCGGGGTTAGGCTTAGGTCAAGGGCTAGGGCTAAGGTTAGGTTTAGGGTTAGGCTATGGGGAGGTTAGAGTTAGGGTTAGGGGGTGTTAGGGTTATGGTTAGGTTTAGAGTCAGGATCGGGATCAGGGTTCGGGTTAGAGTTATGGTTAGTGCTAGGTCTAGGGCTAGGGTTAGGGTTAGGTGTAGTGTATTATGGTTAGGCCTAGGGTTAGGGTATGGGGTTAGGGTTAGGCCCCGCATTATGGTTAGGTTTAGGGTTAGGGTACGGGATAGGGTTAGGATTATTGTGAGGGTGAGGGTTACGTTAGGGTTAGGGTTAAGGTTAAGGTTAGGTGTAGGGTTAGTGTTTAGGGTTAGGGAGCATCACAGGGGGCATCAGGGTTAGGTCTGGAGTTTAGGTTAGCATTTGGGTCAGTGTCAGGGTCTGGGTCAGGGACAGGGCCTGGGCCCGGGCCAGTGCGAGGGTTAGGGTTAGGGTGTGGGAGAGGCTGGGACTGGGGGTGGGTTGAAGGTGCGAGTAAGAGTTTAGGGCTTTCGGTTAGGGTTAGTGCATTAGTTTTAGGGTTAAGGTTAGGGTCAAGGTCAGGGTCAGCGTTAGGAGTTAAGGCTTAGGGATAGGGTTAGAAATAGGGCTAGAGCTAGGTTTAGGTGTTAGGGGTTAGGTTTAGGGTTTGGTGTAAGGGTTAGCGGCTAGGAGTTAGGGTTGGCATTGGGGTTGGAGTTTGGATTATGCTAATGTTTGTGTTATTAGGGTTAGGGTTATTAGGGTTAGCGTTAAGGTTATTAGGGTTAGGGTAATTAGGATTAGGGTAAGGCTTAGAGTTCGGGTTATTAACTTTTCAGTTAGGATTAGGTTTAAGGTGAGGGTGAGGCTGGGACTGGAGGTGGGTTGAGGGTGCGTGTGACAGTTTAGGGGTTAGGGTAAGGGTTAGTGTTGGTTTAGGGTTAGGAGTAGGCCTAGCATTAGGGTTAGGGTTTAGGATTAGAGTTAGGCTGAGGCTGGGGTTGGGAGTGAGGGTTAGGGTTAGGCTTTAGGGGTTAGGTTTAGGGATAGGGTTAGGTGTTAGGGTTAGGGTGAGGGTTAGGGGTTACGGTTAGGCCCCCGGATTACGGTTATGGTTAGGTTTAGGCCCCCGCATTATGGTGAGGATTAGGGTTATGTTTAGGGTTAGTGTTAGTGTTGGGGTTAGTGTTGGGGTTAGTGTTGGGGTTAGTGTTGGGGTTAGTGTTGGGGTTAGTGTTGGGGTTAGTGTTGGGGTTAGTGTTGGGGTTAGTGTTGGGGTTGGGGTCGGGGTTGGGGTCGGGGTTGGGGTCGGGGTCGGGGTCGGGGTCGGGGTCGGGGTCAGGTTCAGGCTCAGGGTTAAGATTAGGCCCGCATTAGGGTGAGGTTTATGGTTAGGGTTAGGCCAGCGTTAGGGTTAGGGTCAGAGTGAGGGTTAGGGGTTAGTGTTAGGGTTAGGCCCACATTAGGGTTAGGGTTAGTGTTTGGGTTAGGTTCAGGGTTGGTGTTGGGGTTAGGTTTAGGGGTTAGGGATAGGGAGGGAAAGTGACACGGCATTAGGGTTAGGGTTATGGTTATGCGTTGGGGTTAGGGTTAGGGTTATGCGTTTGGGGTTAGGGTTAGGGTAAGGGGTTGAGCTAGGGTCTGGGTCAGGACTAGGTGTTAGGGTCAGGGTGAGGGTTAGGGAGGGAGGGTGGGAGCATGAGGGTTAGGGTTATGGTTTGGGTTAGGTTAAGGGTTATGGATTAGGGTTAGGGCTGCGGCTAGGGCTAGGGTTATGGTTAGGGAGCATGAGGAGGGAGGGTTTGAGGTTAGGGTTAGGTTTAGGGAGTGTGAGGAGGGAGGGAGCGTGAGGTTTAGGATTAGTGTTAGTGTTAGAGTTAGTGTTAGGGTTACCGTTCGGGTTAGGGTTAGGCTACGGTTAGGGTTAGGGTATGGTTAGGGTTAGGGGTTTGTGATAAGGCTAGGGTTAGGGTTAGGGTATGGTTAGGGTTAGGTGTTAGTGATAGGGTTAGGGATAGGGCTAGTGTCATTAGCGTCTGGGTGTTGGGTTAGTGTTAGGGATAGGGTGAGGGTCGGGGTGGGGTTGAGGGTGAGTGTAAATCTTTAGGGGTGAGGTTAATGGTTAGTGTTGACTTTGGGTTAGGGTGAAGGCGAGGGCTAGTGTTATGGTTAGGGTTTGGTTCGGGGTTCGCGGTTAGGGTTAGTGTTAGGGTTTGGGCTAGGGCTAGGGTTACGGTTAGGGTGAGGGTTTGGGTGTGGGCGAGGACATAGGCTAGGGTTAGGGTTAGGGGGTTTAGTTTGGGGTTTGGGTTCGGTTTGGGAGTTCGGGGTTAGACTTAGTGTTAGGGTTCGGTCTAGGGCTAGGGCTAAGGTTAGGTTTAGGGTTAGGCTAAGGGGAGGTTAGGGTTAGGGGGTATTAGGGTTAGGGTTATGGTTAGGTTTAGAGTCGGGTTCAGGATCAGGGTTCGGGTTAGGGCTAGGGTTAGGATTAGGGTTAGGGTTATCGTTAGTGCTAGGTCCAGGGCTAGGGTTAGGGTTAGGTGTAGTGTATTATGGTTAGGGTTAGGGCTAGCTTTAGAGTTAGGGTATGGGGTTAGGGTTAGGGTTTGGGATAGGGTTAGTATTATTGTGAGGGTGAGGGTTAGGTTAGGGTTAGGGTTAAGGTTAGGGTTAGGGTTAGGTGTAGGGTTAGGGTTAGGGGGCATCACAGGGGGCATCAGGCTGGGGTTTAGGTTAGCATTTGGGTCAGTGTCAGCGTCTGGGTCAGCGACAGGGCCTGGGTCAGAGCCAGTGCGATGGTTAGGTTTAGTGTGTGGGTGAGGCTGGGACTGGGGGTGGGTTGAGGGTGCGAGTGAGAATTTAGGGCTTAGGGTTGGGGTTAGTGCATTAGGGTTAAGGTTAGGGTCAAGGTCAGGGTCAGCGTTAGCAGTTAAGGCTTAGGGATAGGGTTAGAAGTAGGGCTTGATCTAGGTTTAGGTGTTAGGGGTTAGTTTTAGGGTTAGGTGTAAGGGTTAGGGGCTAGGAGTTAGGTGTAGGTCTTAGGGTTAGGGTTGGCATTGGGGTTGGAGTTTGGATTATGGTAATGTTTGGGTTATTAGGGTTAGGGTTATTAGGGTTAGCGTTAAGGTTATTAGGGTTAGGGTAATTAGGATTAGGGTAAGGCTTAGAGTTCGGGTTATTAACTTTTCAGTTAGGGTTAGGGTGAGGATGAACGTGGGACTGGAGGTGGGTTGAGGGTGCGCGTGAGAGTTTAGGGGTTAGGGTAAGGGTTAGTGTTGGTTTAGGGTTAGGGGTAGCCCTAGCATTAGGGTTAGGTTTAGGGTTTAGGGTTTAGGCTGAGGGTGGGGTTGGGAGTTAGGGTTAGGCTTTAGAGGTTAGGTTTAGGGATAGTGTTAGGTGTTAGGGTTAGGGTGAGGGTTTGGGGTTACAGTTAGGACCCTGGATTATGGTTATGGTTAGGTTTAGGCCCCCTCATTATGGTTAGGGTTAGGATTAGGGTTAGGTTTACAGTTAGTGTTTGGGTTATGGTTAGTGTTGGGGTTGGGGTTGCGGTTGGGGTCGGGGTCGGGGTCGGGGTCAGGTTCAGGCTCAGGGTCAAAGTTAGGCCCGCATTTGGGTTAGGGTGAGGTTTAGGGTTAGGCCAGCATGAGGGTTAGGGTCAGGGTTCGGGTTAGTGTTAGGGTTAGGTCCGCATTAGGGTTAGTGTTAGGGTTAGGTTTCGGGTTGGTGTTGGGGTTAGGTTTAGGGGTTAGGGGTTAGGGATAGGCAGGGAAAGTGACACGGCATTAGGGTTAGGGTTAGGCTTAGGCTTAGGGTTATGGTTATGGGTTAGGGTTAGGTTTATGCATTAGTGTTTAGGGTTAGAGGTTAGGGGTAGAGCTAGGGTTAGGGTCAGGGCTAGGTGTTAGGGTCAGGGTTAGGGTTATGCATTAGGGTTTAGGGTTAGAGGTTAGGGCTAGAGTTATGGTTAGGGAGCATGAGGAGGGAGGATTTAGGGTTAGGGTTAGGGTTAGGGACTGTGAGGAGGGAGGGAGCGTGAGGTTTAGGATTAGTGTTAGGGTTATAGTTAGTGTTAGGGTTAGCGTTCGGGTTAGGGTTAGGGTAGGATTAGGGTTAGGGTATGGTTAGGGTTAGGGGTTAGTGATCGGGCTAGGGTTGGGGATAGGGTCAGGGCTAGGGGTTAAGGTCAGGGTCAGAGTTAGAGTTTGAGAGGGAGGGAGCCTGACGGTTAGGGTTGGGTATAGGGCTAGTGTGATTAGCGTCAGGCGTTTGGGTTAGTGTTAGGGGTAGGGATAGGGTGTGGGTTAGGGTGAGGGTCGCGGTGGGGTTGAGGGTGATTGTAACTGTTTAGGGGTGAGGGTAAGGGTTAGTGTTGACTTAGGGTTAGGGTGAAGGCTAGGGTTAGGGTTAGGGGGGTTAGGGTTTGGTTCAGGGTTCACGGTTAGTGTTAGTGTTAGGGTTTGGGCTAGCACTAGGGTGAGGGTTAGGGTGAGGCTTTGGGTGTGGGCGAGGCCATGGGCTAGGGTTAGGGTTAGGGGTTTTGGTTTAGGGTTTGATTTCGGTTTGGGAGTTCGGGGTTAGACTGAGTGTTAGGGTTCGGTCTAGGGGTAGGGCTTAGGTTAGGTTTAGTGTTAGGGTTTTGGTTAGGTTTAGAGTCGAGATCGGGATCAGGTTTCGGGTTAGAGCTAGGGTTCGGGTTAGGGTTATCATTAGTGCTAGGTCTAGGGTTAGGGTTAGGGGTAGGCCTAGCATTAGGTCTAGTGTTAGGGTTTAGGATTAGGGTTAGTGTGAGGGTGGGTGTGGGAGTGAGGGTTAGGATTAGGCTTTTAGGCGTTAGGTTTAGGGGTAGGGTTAGGTGTTAGGGTTAGGGTAAGGGTTAGGGATTAGGGTTAGGGCTGCGGCTAGAGCTAGGGATATGGTTAGGGAGCATGAGGAGGGAGGGTTTAGTCATCGGGTTAGGGTTAGGGTGTGTGAGGAGGGAGGGAGCGTGAGGTTTAGGATTAGTGTTAGGGTTAGAGTTAGGGTTAGCGTTCGGTTTAGGGTTAGGGTTTGGGTATGGGCGAGGCCATGGGCTAGGGTTAGGGGCTTAGGTTTAGGATTTGGGTTCGGTTTTGGAGTACGGGGTTATGCTTAGTGTTAGGGTTCGGTCTAGGGCTAAGGGCTAAGGGCTAAGTTTAGGTTTAGGGTTTGGCTAAGGGGAGGTTAGGGTTACGGGGGTTAGGGTTAAGTTTTGGTTCAGGGTTCGCGGTTAGTGTTAGGGTTCGGGCTAGGTCTAGGGTTAGGGTTAGGGTGAGGGTTTGGTTGTGGGCGAGGCCATGGGCTAGGGTTAGTGTTAGGGGGTTAGGTTTAGGGTTTGGGTTCGGTTTTGGAGTTCGGGGTTAGGCTTAGTGTTAGGGTTCGGTCTAGTGCTAAGGGCTAAGGTTAGGTTTAGGGTTAGGCTAAGGGGAGGTTAGGGTTAGGGTTAGCGGGTGTTAGGGTTAGGGTTATGGTTATGTTTAGAGTTGGGGTCGGAATCAGGGTTCGGGTTAGGGCTAGTTCGGGTCAGTGCTGGTTTAGGGTTAGGGTTAGCGTTAGGCCTACCATTAGGGTTAGCGTTAGGGTTACGGTTTAGGATTAGGGTTAGTGTGAGGGTGGGGGTGGGCGTGAGGGTTAGGGTTATGGTTAGTGCTCGGTCTTGGGCTAGGGTTAGGGTTAGGGTTTGGTGTCATGTATTATGGTTAGGGTTAGGGTTAGGGTATGGGGTTAGGGTTAGGGATGGCCCCGCATTAGGGTTAGGGTGAGGGTTTGGGATAGGGTTAGGATTATTGTGAGTGTGAGGGTTAGGTTAGGGTTAGGGTTAGGTGTAGGGTTAGGGTTAGGGGGCATCACAGGGGGCATCAGGGTTAGGTCTGGGGTTTCAGTTAGCATTTGGGTCAGTGTCAGGGTCTGGGTCAGTGAACAGGGCCAGTGCCAGTGCGTGGGTTAGGTTTAGGGTTTGGGTGAGGCTGGGACTGGGGTTGGGTTGAGGGTGCGAGTGAGGGTTTAGGGCTTAGGGTTAGGGTTAGTGCATTAGGGGTAGGGTTAACATTAGGGTCAAGGTCAGGGTCAGCATTAGGAGTTAAGGCTTAGGGAAAATGGTTAGAAGTAGGGCTAGAGCTAGGTTTAGGGGTTAGGCGTTAGGTTTAGGGTTAGGTGTAAGGCTTAGGGGCTAGGAGTTAGGGGTAGGCCTTAGGGTTAGGGTAGGCATTGGGGTTGGAGTTTGGATTATGGCAATGTTTGGGTTATTAGGGTTAGGGTTAGTAGGGTCAGCATTAAGGTTATTAGGGTTAGGATAATTAGGATTAGGGTAAGGCTTAGAGTTCGGGTTATTAACTTTTCAGTTAGGGTTATGGTGAGGGTGAGGCTGGGACTGGAGGTGGGTTGAGGGTGCGAGTGAGAGTTTAGGGGTTAGGGTAAGGGTCAGTGTTGGTTTAGGGTTAGGGTTAGGCCTAGCATTAGGGTTAGGGTTACGGTTTAGGATTAGGGTTAGTGTGAGGGTGGGGGTGGGAGTGAGGGTTAGGATTAGGCTTTGGGGTTAGGTTTAGGGATAGGGTTAGGTGTTAGGGTTAGGGTGAGGGTTAGGGATTAGGGTTAAGGCTGCAGCTAGGGCTAGGGTTATAGTTAGGGAGCATGAGGAGGGAGGGTTTAGGGTTAAGGTTAGGGAGTGTGAGGAGGGAGGGAGCATGAGGTTTAGGATTAGTGTTAGGGTTAGAATTAGGGTTAGCATTCGGTTTAGTGTTAGGGTAGGGTTAGGGTGTGGTTAGCATTAGGGTTAGGTGTTAGTGATAAGGCTAGGGCTAGGGTTTGGGATTGGGTCAGGGCTGGGGGTTATGGTCAGGGTTAGGGAGGGAGGGAGCATGAGGGTTAGGGATATGGCTAGTGTCATTAACGTCAGGGTTTTCGTTTAGTGTTAGGGTTAGGGGTAGGGTTAGGGTGAGGGTGGGGGTTGGGGTGGGGTTGAGGGTGAGTGTAACTGTTTAGGGGTGAGGGTAAGGGTTAGTGTTGAGTTAGGGTTAGGGTGAGGGCTAGGGTTAGGGGGGTTAGGTTTAGGGTTTGGTTCGGGTTTCACGGTTAGGGTTAGTGTTAGGGTTCGGGCTAGGGCTAGAGCTAGGGTTAGGGTGAGGGTTTGGGTGTGGCCGAGGCCATGGGCTAGGGTTAGGGTTAGGGGGTTAGGTTTAGGATTTGGGTTCGGGTTCAGGGTTAGGCTTAGTGTTAGTGTTCGGTCTTGGGCTAAGGGCTAAGGGGAGGTTAGGGTTAGGTGGTGTTAGGGTTAGGGTTATGGTTAGGTTTAGAGTTGGGGTCGGGATCAGGGTTCGGGTTAGGGTTAGGGTTCGGGTTATGGTTAGTGCTAGGTCAAGGTTTAGGGTTAGGTGTAGTGTATTATGGTTAGGGTTAGGGCTAGCTTTGGGGTTAGGGTATGGGGTTAGGGTTAGGGATGGCCCCGCATCATGGTTAGGGTTATGGATAGGGTTAGGATTATTGTGAGGGTGAGGATTAGGTTAGGGTTAGGGTTAAGTTTAGGGTTAGGTGTAGCGTTAGGGTTTAGGGTTAGGCTTAGGGTTAGGGTTAGGGTTAATGTTTGGGTTAGGGTTAATGTTGGGGTTGGGGGTCGGGGTCAGGCTCAGGGTCAAAGTTAGGCCTGCATTTGGGTTAGGGTGAGGTTTAGGGTTAGGGTTAGGCCAGCCTGAGGGTTAGGGTCAGGGTTAGGGGTTAGGATTAGTGTTAGGGTTAGGCCCGTATTAGGGTTAGGTTTAGTGTTAGGGTTAGGTTTAGGGCTGGTGTTGGGGTTTGGGTTAGGGCTTAGGAATAGGGAGGGAAAGTGACACGGCATTAGGGTTATGGTTAGGGTTTGGCTTAGGGTTATGGTTATTGGTTGGTGTTAGGGTTAGGGTTATGCGTTAGGGTTTAGGGTTAGAGTTAGGGTTGGGGTTAGGGTTAGGGGTAGAGCTAGGTTTAGGGTCAGGGTCAGGACTAGGTGTTAGGGTCAGGGTCAAGGTTAGGGTTAGAGTTCGGGAGGGAGGGTTGGAGCATGATGGTTAGGGTTATGGTTTGGGTTAGGGTAAGGGTTATGGATTAGGGTTAGGGCTGCGGCTCGGGCTAGGGTTATCGTTAGGGAGCATGAGGAGGGAGTGTTTAGGGTTAGGGTTAGGGAGTTAGGGTTAGGGAGGGAGCGTGAGCTTTAGGATTAGTGTTAGGGTTATAGTTAGTGTTACGGTTAGCGTTCGGGTTAGGGTAGGGTTAGGGTTAGGGTTAGGTTCGGGTTTGGGGTTAGGGGTTAGTGATAGGGCTACGGTTGGGGATAGGGTCAGGGCTAGGGGTTAGGGTCAGGGTCAGGGTTAGGGTTAGGGAGGGAGGGAGCCTGAGGGTTAGGGAATGGGCTAGTGTCATTAGCGTCAGGGTTTTGGGTTAGTGTTAGGGGTATGGACAGGTTGAGGGTTAGGGTGAGGGTCGGGTGGGGTTGCGGGTGAGTGTAAATGTTTAGGGGTGAGGTTAAGGGTTAGTGTTGACTTAGGGTTAGGGTGAGGGCTAGGGTTAGGGGTGTTAGTGTTCGGGTTTGGTTCGGGGTTCGCGTTTAGGGTTAGTGTTAGGGTTTGGGCTAGGGCTAGGGCTTGGGTTAGGGTTAGGGTGAGGGTTTGGGTGTGGGCGAGGCCATGGGCTAGGGTTAGGGTTTGTGGGTTTGGTTTAGGGTTTGGGTTCGGTTTGGGAGTTCGGGGTTAGACTTAGTGTTAGGGTTCGTTCTAGGGCTAGTATTAAGGTTAGGTTTAGGGTTAGGCTAAGGGGTGGTTAGGGTTAGGGGCTGTTAGGGTTAGGGTTATGGTTAGGTTTGGAGTCGGGGAAGGGATCAGGGTTCGGGTAAGGGTTAGGGTTATCGTTAGTGCTAGGTCCTGGGCTCGGGTTAGGGTTAGGGTTAGGTGTACTGTATTATAGTTAGGGTTAGGGCTAGCTTTAAGGTTAGGGTATGGGGTTAGGGTTAGGGTTAATCCCTGCATTAGGGATTAGGTTCGCATTTGCGTCAGTGTCAGGGTCTGGGTCTGGGACAGGGCCTGGGCCAGGGCCAGTGTGATTGTTAGGTTTAGGGTGTGGGTGTGGCTGGGACTGGGGGTGGGTTGAGGGTGCGAGTGAGAGTTTAGGGCTTAGGGTTAGGGTTAGTGCATTAGGGTTAGGGTTAATGTTAGGGTCAAGGTCAGGGTCATTGTTAGGAGTTAAGGCTTAGGGATAGGGTTAGAAGTAGGGCTAGAGCTAGGTTTAGGGGTTAGGTTTAGGGTTAGGTGTAAGGGTTAGGGGCTAGGAGTTAGGGGTAGGTCTTAGGTTTAGGGTTGGCATTGGGGTTGGAGTTTGGATTATGGTAATGTTTGGTTTATTAGGGTTAGGGTTAGTAGGGTTAGTGTTAAGGTTATTAGGGTTAGGGTAATTAGGATTAGGGTAAGGCCTAGAGTTCGGGTTATTAACCTTTCGGCTAGGGTTAGGGTTAGTGTGAGGGTGAGGCTGGGGCTGGAGGTGGGTTGAGGGTGCGAGTGAGAGTTTAGGGGTTAGGGTAAGGGTTAGTGTTGGTTTAGGGTTAGGGGTAGGCCTAGCATTAGGATTAGGTATAGGGTTAGGGTTTAGGATTAGGGTTAGGCTGAGGGTGGGGTTGGGAGTGAGGGTTAGGGTTAGGCTTTATGGGTTAGGTTTAGGGATAGGGTTAGGTGTTAGGGCTAGGGTGAGGGTTAGGGGTTACGGTTAGGTCCCCGGATTACGGTTATGGTTAGGTTTAGGCCCCCGCATTATGGTTAGGGTTAGGATTAGGTTTAGGGTTAGTGTTGGGGTTGGGGTTGGTGTTGGGGTTGGGGTCGGGGTCGGGGTCAGGTTCAGGCTCACAGTCAAGGTTAGGCCCGCATTCGGGTTAGGGTGAGGGTTAGGGTTAGGCCAGCATTAGGGTTAGGGTTAGGGTCATCGTCAGGGTTAGGGGTTAGGGTTAGGCCCGCATTAGGGTTAGGGTTAGGTTTAGGGTTGGTTTTGGGGTTAGGTTTAGGGTTAGGTTTAGGGGTTAGGGGTTAGGGATAGGGAGGGAAAGTGACACGGCATTAGGGTCAGGGTTAGGCTTCGTGTTATGGTTATGGGTTGGGGTTAGGGTTAGGGTTATGCGTTAGGGGTTGGGGTTAGATTTAGGGTTAGGGTTTAGGGTTGGGGTAGAGCTAGGCTTAGGGTCAGTGTCAGGGCTAGGTGTTAGGGTCAGGGTTAGGGTTAGGGAGGGAGGGTGGGAGCATGAGGGTTAGGTTATGGTTTGGGTTAGGGTAAGATTTATGGATTAGGGTTAGGGCTGCGGCTAGGCCTATTGTTATGGTTAAGGAGCATGAGGAGGGAGGGTTGAGGGTTAGATTTAGGGTTAGGGAGTGTGAGGAGGGAGGGAGCATGAGGTTTAGGATAAGTGTTAGGGTTAGAGTTAGTGTTAGGGTTAGCCTTCGGGTTAGGGTTAGGGTATGGTTAGGGTTAGGTTAGGGGTTAGGGTTAGGGGTTAGTGATAGGGCTAGGGCCAGGGTTGGGGATAGGGTCAGGGCTAGGGTTAGAGAGGGAGGGAGCCTGAGGGTTAGGGTTCGGGATAGGGCTAGTGTCATTAGCGTCAGGGTTTTGGGTTAGTGTTAGGGATAGGGATAGGATGAGGGTTAGGGTGAGGTTCGGGGTGGGGTTGAGGGTTAGTGTAAATATTTTAGGGTGAGGGTAAGGGTTAGTGTTGACTTAGGGTTAGGGTGAGGGCGAGGGTTAGGGTTAGGGGGTTAGGGTTTTGTTCGGGGTTCGCGGTAAGGGTTAGTGTTAGGGATCGGGCTAGGGCTTGGGATAGGGTTAGGGTGAGGGTTTGGGTGTGGGCGAGGCCATGGGCTAGGGTTAGTGTTAGGGGGTTTGGTTTAGGGTTTGGGTTCGGTTTGGGAGTTCGGTGTTAGACTTAGTGCTAGGGTTCGGTCTAGGGCTAGGGCTAAGATTAGGTTTAGGGTTAGGCTAAGGGGAGGTTAGGGTTAGGGTTCAGGGGTGTTAGGGTTAGGGTTATGGTTAGGTTTAGAGTCAGAGTCGGGAGCAGGGTTAGGACTAGGGTTAGGATTAGGGTTAGGGTGATCGTTAGTGCTAGGTCCAGGGCTAGGGTTAGGGTTAGGTGTAGTGTATTATGGTTTGGGTTAGGGCTAGCTTTATGGTTAGGGTTAGGCCCCGCATTAGGGTTAGGGTTAGGTGTAGGGTTAGGGTTAGGGGGCATCACAGGGGGCATCAGGGTTAGGGCTGTGCTTTAGGTTAGCATTTGGGTCAGTGTCAGGGTCTGGGTCAGGGACAGGGCCTGGGCCAGGGCCAGTGCGATGGTTAGGTTTAGGATGTGGGTAAGGCTGGGATTGGGGATGGGTTGAGGGTGCGAGTGAGAGTTTAGGGCTTAGGTTTAGGGTTAGTGCATTAAGGTTAGGTTTAAATTTAGGGTCAAGGTCACGGTCACCGTTAGGAGTTAAGGCTTAGGGATAGGGTTAGAAGTAGGGCTAGAGCTAGGTTTAGGTGTTAGGGGTTAGTTTTAGAGTTAGGTGTAAGGGTTAGGGGCTAGGCGTTAGTGGTAGGTCTTAGGGTTACGGTTGGCATTGGGGTTGGAGTTTGGATTATGGTAATGTTTGGGTTATTAGGTTAGTAGGGTCAGCGTTATGGTTATTAGGGTTAGGGTAATTATGATTAGGGTAAGGCTTAGAGTTCAGGTTATCAACTTTTCAGTTAGGGTTAGGGTGAGGGTGAGGCTGGGACTGGAGGTGGGTTGAGGGTGCGCGTGAGAGTTTAGGGGTTAGGGTAAGGGTTAGTGTTGGTTTAGGGTTAGGGGTAGGCCTAGCATTAGGGTTAGGGTTAGTGTTTAGGATTAGGGTTAGGCTGAGGGTGGGGTTGGGAGTGAGGGTTAGGGCTAGGCTTTAACGGTTAGGTTTAGGGATAGGGTTAGGTGTGAGGGTTAGGGTGAGGGTTAGGGTTTACCGTTAGGCCCCCAGATTACGGTTATGGTTAGGTTCAGGCCCCCGCATTATTGTTAGGGTTAGGATTAGGGTTAGGTTTAGGGTTAATGTTTGGGTTAGGGTTAATGTTGGGGTTGGGGTCGGGGTCCGGGTCAGGTTCAGGCTCAGGGTCAAAGTTAGGCCCGCATTTGGGTTAGGGTGAGGTTTAGGGTTAGGGTTAGGCCAGCCTGAGGGTTAGGGTCAGGGTTAGGGGTTAGGATTAGTGTTAGGGTTAGGCCCGTATTAGGGTTAGGGTTAGTGTTAGGGTTAGGTTTAGGGCTGGTGTTGGGGTTTGGTTTAGGGGTTAGGGGTTAGGAATAGGGAGGGAAAGTGACACGGCATTAGGGTTATGGTTAGGGTTTGGCTTAGGGTTATGGTTATTGGTTGGTGTTAGGGTTAGGGTTATGCGTTAGGGTTTAGGGTTAGAGTTAGGGTTAGGGGTTAGGGTTAGGGGTAGAGCTAGGTTTAGGGTCAGGGTCAGGACTAGGTGTTAGGGTCAGGGTCAAGGTTAGGGTTAGAGTTCGGGAGGGAGGGTGGGAGCATGAGGGTTAGGGTTATGGTTTGGGTTAGGGTAAGGGTTATGGATTAGGGTTAGGGCTGCGGCTAGGGCTAGGGTTATCGTTAGGGAGCATGAGGAGGGAGGGTTTAGGGTTAGGGAGTGTGAGTAGGGAGGGAGCGTGAGCTTTAGGATTAGTGTTAGGGTTATAGTTAGTGTTACGGTTAGCGTTCGGGTTAGGGTTAGGGTAGGTTTAGGGTTAGGGTATCGTTAGGGTTAGGGTTAGGTTCGGGTTTGCGTTTAGGGGTTAGTGATAGGGCTAGGGTTGGGGATAGGGTCAGGGCTAGGGGTTAGGGTCAGGGTCAGGGTTAGGGTTAGGGAGGGAGGGAGCCTGAGGGTTAGGGATAGGGCTAGTGTCATTAGCGTCAGGGTTTTGGGTTAGTGTTAGGGGTATGGACAGGTTGAGGGTTAGGGTGAGGGTCGGGTGGGGTTGCGTGTGAGTGTAAATGTTTAGGGGTGAGGTTAAGGGTTAGTGTTGACTTAGGGTTAGGGTGAGGGCTAGGGTTAGGGGGGTTAGTGTTCGGGTTTGGTTCGGGGTTCGCGTTTAGGGTTAGTGTTAGGGTTTGGGCTAGGGCTAGGGCTTGGGTTAGGGTTAGGGTGAGGGTTTGGGTGTGGGCGAGGCCATGGGCTAGGGTTAGGGTTTGTGGGTTTGGTTTAGGGTTTGGGTTCGGTTTGGCAGTTCGAGGTTAGACTTAGTGTTAGGGTTCGTTCTAGGGCTAGTATTAAGGTTAGGTTTAGGGTTAGGCTAAGGGGAGGTTAGGGTTAGGGGCTGTTAGGGTTAGGGTTATGGTTAGGTTTAGAGTCAGGGAAGGGATCAGGGTTAGGGTTAGGGTTATCGTTAGTGCTAGGTCCAGGGCTCGGGTTAGGGTTAGGGTTAGGTGTACTGTATTATAGTTAGGGTTAGGGCTAGCTTTAAGGTTAGGGTATGGGGTTAGGGTTAGGGTTAATCCCTGCATTAGGGATTAGGTTCGCATTTGCGTCAGTGTCAGGGTCTGGGCCAGTGCGATTGTTAGGTTTAGGGTGTGGGTGTGGCTGGGACTGGGGGTGGGTTGAGGGTGCGAGTGAGAGTTTAGGGCTTAGGGTTAGGGTTAGATGTAGGGCTAGAGCTAGGTTTAGGTGTTAGGGGTTAGTTTTAGCGTTAGGTGTAAGGGATAGGGGCTAGGAGTTAGGGGTATTTCTTAGGGTAAGGATTGGCATTGGGGTTGGAGTTTGGATTATGGTAATGTTTGGGTTATTAGGGTTAGCGTTAGTATGGTTAGCGTTAAGGTTATTAGGGTTAGGGTAATTAGGATTAGGGTAAGGCTTAGAGTTCGGTTTATTAACTTTTCAGTTAGGGAATGGGACAGGGCCAGTGCGATGGTTAGGTTTAGGGTGTGGGTGAGGCTGGGACTGGAGGTGGGTTGAGGGTGCGAGTGAGAGTTTAAGTGTTAGGGTAAGGGTCAGTGTTGGCTTAGGGTTAGCGTTAGGGGTAGGCCTAGAATTAGTGTTAGGGTTAGGGTTTAGGATTAGGGTTAGTGTGATGGTGGGGGTGGGAGTGAGGGTTAGGGTTAGGGTTAGGGTTCGGTCTAGGGCTAAGGGCTAACGTTAGGTTTAGTGTTAGGCTAAGGGGAGGTTAGGGTTAGGGCGGTTAGGGTTAGTGTTAGGGTTCCGGCTAGGGCTAGGTTTAGGGTGAGGGTTTGGGTGTGGGCGAGGCCATGGGCTAGGGTTAGGGTTAGGGGGTTATGTTTAGGGTTTGGGTTCGGTTTTGGAGTTCGGGGTTAGGCTTAGTGTTAGGGTACGGTCTAGTGCTATGGGCTAAGGTTAGGTTTAGGGTTAGGCTAAGGGGAGGTTAGGGTTAGGAGGTGTTAGGGTTGTGGTTAGGTTTAGAGTTGGAGTCGGGATCAGGGTCCGGGTTAGGGCTAGGGTTAGGGTTAGGGTTATGGTTAGTGCTCGGTCTAGGGCTAGGGTTAGGATTAGGTGTCATGTATTATGGTTAGGGTTAGGGCTAGCTTTAGGGTTAGGGTATGAGGTTAGGGATGGCCCCGCATTACGGTTAGGGTTAGGGTTTGGGATAGGGATAGGATTATTGTGAGTGTGAGGGTTAGGTTAGGGTTAGGGTTAGGTGTAGGGTTTAGGGTTAGGGGGCATCACAGGAGGCATCAGGGTTGGGGCTGGGGTTTAGGTTAGCATTTGGGTCAGTGTCAGGGTGTGGATCAGGGTCAAAGACAGGGCCTGGGCCAGGGCCAGTGCATGGGTTACGTTTAGGGTGTGGGTGAGGCTGGGCGGTGCGAGTGAGAGTTTAGGGCTTAGTGTTAGGGTTAGTGCATTAGGGTTAGGGTTAAGGTTAGGGTCAAGGTCAGGGTCAGCGTTAGGAGTTAAGGCTCAGGGATAGGGTTAGAAGTAGGGCTAGAGCTAGGTTTAGGTGTTAGTGGATAGGTTTAGGGTTCGGGTTCGGTTTCAGAGTTCGGGGTTAGGCTTAGTGTTAGGGTTCGGTCTAGGGCTAAGGTTAGGTTTAGTGTTAGGCTAAGGGGAGGTTGGGTTAGGGGGGTTAGGGTTAAGTTTTGGTTCGGGGTTCGCGGTTAGGGTTAGTGTTAGGGTTCGGGCTAGCGCTAGGGTTAGGGTTAGGGTGAGGGTTTGGGTGTGGGCGAGGCCATGGGCTAGGTGGTTAGGTTTAGGGTTTGGGTTCGGTTTCAGAGTTCGGGGTTAGGCTTAGTGTTAGGGTACGATCTCGTGCTAAGGGCTAAGGTTAGGTTTAGGGTTAGGCTAAGGGGAGGTTAGGGTTAGTGTTAGGGGGTGTTAGGGTTAGGGTTATGGTTAGGTTTAGAGTTGGGGTCGGGATCAGGTTAGGGTTAGGGTTAGCGTTAGGGTTATGGTCAGTGCTCGGTCTAGGGCTAGGATTTAGGGTTAGGTGTTGTGTATTATGGTTAGGGTTAGGGCTAGCTTTAGGGTTAGGGTATGGGGTTAGGATTAGGGATGGCCCCGCATTACGGTTAGGGTTAGGGTTTGGGATAGGGTTAGGATTATTGTAAGGGTGAGGGTTAGGTTAGGGTTAAGGTTAGGGTTAGGGTTAGGTGTAGGGTTAGGGTTTAGGGCATCAGGGTTAGGGCTGGAGTTTAGGTTAGCATTTGGGTCAGTGTCAGGGTGTGGATCAGGGTCAGGGACAGGGCCAGGGCCAGTGCGTGGGTTAGGTTTAGGGTGTGGGTGAGGCTGGGACCGGGGGTGGGTTGAGGGTGCGAGTGAGAGTTTAGGGCTTAGGGTTAGGGTTAGTGCATTAGGGTTAGGGTTAGGGTTAGGAGTTAAGGCTCAGGGATAGGGTTAGAAGTAGGGCTAGAGCTAGGTTTAGGTTTTAGGGGTTAGTGGCTAGGAGTTAGGGGTAGGTCTTAGGGTTAAGGTTGGCATTGGGTTTAGGGTTTAGGATTAGGGTTAGTGTGAGGGTGGGAGTGGGAGCGAGGGTTAGGATAAGGCTTTAGGGGTTAGGTTTAGGGATAGGGTTAGGGTTTAGGGTTAGCGTGAGGGTTAGGGGTAAGGGTAAGGGTTAGGGCTGCGGCTAGGGCTAGAGTTATGGTTAGGGAGCATGAGGAGGTAGGGTTTAGGGTTAGGGTTAGGGTTGGGGAGTGTGAGGATGGAGGGAGCGTGAGGTTTAGGATTAGTGTTAGGGTAAGGTTAGGGTATGGTTAGGGTCAGGTGTAGTGTTAGGGTTTAGGGTTAGGTGGCATCACAGGGGGAATCAGGGTTAGGGGTGGGCTTTAGGTTAGTATTTGGGTCCGTGTCAGCGTCTGGGTCAGGGTCAGGGACAGGGCCAGGGCCAGTGCGAGGGTTAGGGTTATGGTTTGGGTGAGGCTGGGACTGCGGGTGGGTTGAGGGTGCGAGTGAGAGTTTAGGACTTATGGTTAGGGTTAGTGCATTAGGGTTAGGGTTAAGGTTAGGGTCAAGGTCAGGGTCAGTGTTAGGAGTTAAGGCTTAGGGATAGGGTTAGAAGTAGGGCTAGAGCTAGGTTTAGCTGTTAGTGGTTAGGTTTAGGGTTAGAGGCTAGGAGTTAGGGGTAGGTCTTAGGGTTAGGGTTGGAATTGGGGTTGGAGTTTGGATTATGGTAATGTTTGGGTTATTAGGGTTAGGGTTAGTAGGGTTAGCGTTAAGGTTATTAGGGTTAGGGTAATTAGGATCAGGGTAAGGCTTAGAGTTCGGGTTATTTACTTTTCAGTTAGGGTTAGGGTGAGGGTGAGGCTAGGACTGGAGGTGGGTTGAGGGTGCGATTGAGAATTTAGGAGTTAGGGTAAGAGTTAGCCCCTAACCCTAACACCTAACCCTAACCCCTAACATGTAAACCTAGCCTGAGCCCTAAACCTAACCCCACCCCCAGCCCAACACTCACATAACCATAACCATATCCCTAACCCAAAAGTTAATAACCTGAACTCTAAGCCTGACATTAACCCTAATAACCCTAACCCTAATAGCCTTAACCCTAACCCTAATAACCCTACTATGCCTACCCCACAACCTAATAACCCGAACATTACCATAATCCAAACTCCATCCCCAATCCCAACCCCTAACTCCTAGCCCCTAACCCTAACACCTAAACCTAGCTCTAGCCCTAACCCTATCCCTAAGCCCTAACTCCTAACGCTGACCCTGACCTCGATCCTAAACCTGAATCTAAGCCTGACCCTAAACGTAACCCTGATCCTAACCCTATACCTAACCCCAACCCTAACCCCAAATCGTAACCCTAACCCTCACACTATCCATAAATCTTAATCCTAACCCTAACCCTAGCCCTTCCCATAACCGCTAAACACTAACCCTAAACCCTGACAGCAACCCTAACACTAACCCTAATTCCCTCGGTCCATAATGCAACCTAAACCTAACCCCAAACCCTTATCCCAACCCAAACCTACGCTCTAACCCTAACACCTAAACCTTACCCTAACACGACCCCGTCCCTTAATCGCGTTACCTTAACCCCTATCCCTTACTCTAACCCGAACCCTTATCTAATCCTAACTCCTAACCCTAACCCTAACCCAGACTCCTAAACCCCCACCGTAACCCTAACGCTAACCCTGTAAACACTGGCACTCTCCCTGCAATTCCCTCTAAACTTGCTCCCTCGCTGTGCCAATTCCCTGTATGCATGGGCACTCTCTACCAATTCCCTTTTAACACTGACATTGTCTCTCCCAATTCCCTGTAAACACCGAGTCTCTCTCCCAATTCATGGTGAAACGTGATACACTCTCTCCCAATACCTTGTAAACACTGCCTATCTCTCCCAATCCACTGTAAACAGTAACACACCCTCTCTCCCAATTCCCTGTAAACACTGACACACAGTGTCCGCTTAATTTCCAGTCAACTTTTAGACTCCCTGTTGATGCTCACATTACTAGGGCTGGCTTCACTCTCGCAGCCTGAAGTGTGTGTTACTGAAGTGTGTGTTAGTCTCAAAAAAACTCACGTTAAATTTAAATGCGTCATTCCTTCCTCAATGGCGGTCAAGCGGCTTCGCGGAAATCTGCGGCTGCGCAATGCTGAAGCAATCTGCGGCTGCGCAGTGAAGGAAGCACGCTGCGGCTGCGCAGTGGGGAACTGGTCTGCGGCTGCGCGCGGGAGAAGTACTGTACGGCTGCGCAGTGCTGAAGCAATCTGCGGTTGCGCGGTGCAGAGGCAGTTTGCGGCTGCGCGGTGGAGAAGCTGACAACTTCTACTCCTTCATGAATGCACAAGTTTCTTTTTTTCCATCAATCTCGCTATCTCTATTAATTTCCATTGCCTACCTAAACAAGTGTCTCTATTTCTATCACTCCCCACATTTCGAGCCACCTGAACCTACAATTTTTCAATGTCTAAATTTATCAGCAAATAAGGTTCTCTATATTTATCAAATACTCAATTTCCAGCAATTTGTTTGAGAGAGCACATTTGCAGATTCTCCACAATCACTACAACTTCAATTTCTGCATTTCCTTCATTTCAACAAACCTGGCTGTCTGTATCTATCAAGCTGTCAATTTCTAGCAACTCCGTAAATTGAAGCATTTTCTCTATCAGCAGATATACGCAAAATTTTCACGAAATTCGCTGCTTGTAGTTTCTGCTGCTGCTTTTCATGTACAAGTTTCTTACTTTCCAGCAACCTCGCTATCTCTATTAATTTCCTCTGCTTATCTAAACAAGTGTCTCTATTCCTATCACTTCACACATAGTTATCATTCTTCTGACAATACAATCCCTCAATTTCAATATTTTTCAGCAAAAGTAGTTCTCTGCATCTATCAAAATCTTATTTTTGAGTAATTTCTTAGATTGAGCTCATTTGCAGGTTACCCACATTCTCTGCAACTTCGATTTCTCCATTTCTTCAGTTTAAGCAAACTTGGCTCTCTGTATCTATCAAACTCTCAATTTCGAGCAATAACACACATTGAAGCATTTTCTCTATAAGCAGCTATAACATTTTCATACTCTTATGAAAATAGGAGATTTTGCAAACGAAATTCTCTGCTTGCAGGATCTGCTAGTTCTCTCCATGTACAAGTTAGTTACTCTCCAACAACCTCACTATGTCTATTAATTTCCTTTGCCTATCTAAACAAGTGTCTCTATTTCAATCGATCCACACATCTAGACATAGTTATGATTCAACAGAACTTACAATTTCTGAATTTCAATATCTCTCAGTAAATGTAGTTCTCTACATCTCTCAAAATCGTATTTTTCAGTAATTTCTTTGATTGAGCTCATTTGCAGGTTTCCTTCATTCTCTGCAACTTCAATTTCTCCATTTCTTCATTTTCAGCAAACGCGGTTCTCTGTATCTATCAATCTCGCAATTTCGAGCAATAACACGTATTGAAGCATTTTCTCTATAAGCAGATATAACATATTCGTACTCTTTGCAAAATCTCCTATCTTCATCAAATTCTATCTTAGTATCATCTGCTCGTTCACTGATTGTACAACTTTCTTCAATTCAATCACTTTCTACATCTCCAATAATTTTTAATGTTGAACTACACAAATAGAACGATTTCTAACAAACTACTCATTTTTCAATGTTCTTTGTTTAATTATGCCTTCAATATCTGCATTCTTATATTTTTCAACAGAATTGGTTACTACGTCAAGCAAAAGTACTCAGTTTCTTGTAATTCATCAAATTCTGCAGATTCCCACATCTCTACGTAATCTGCACAAACAATTTCTCCATATCCCTCAATTTAAACAAACCTGGTTCGATGCGGATTGCAAAATATCAAAACTTACCAATTGATGAGCTTCTAGCATTTTCTCTATCTGCAGATATTTCTCATTCCCCATATTCGTAAAATCTTCCATTTTAACGAAATTCTCTGCTTGCAGGATCTGCTAGTTCTCTCCATGTACAAGTTACTTAATCTGCAACAACCTCACTATGTCTATTAATTTCCTCTGCCTATCTAAACAAGTGTCTCTATTTCAATCGCTCCACACATCTAGACATAGTTATGATTCAACTGAACTTACAATTTCTGAATTTCAATATCTATCAGTAAATGTAGTTCTCTACATTTCTCAAAATCGTATTTTTCAGTAATTTCTTAGATTGAGCTCATTTGCAGGTTACCTGCATTCTCTGCAACTTCAATTTCTCCATTTCTTCAGTTTCAGCAAACGCGGTTCTCTGTATCTATCAATCTCGCAATTTCGAGCAATAACACATATTGAAGCATTTTCTCTATAAGCAGATATAACATATTCGTACTCTTTGCAAAATCTCCTATCTTCATCAAATTCTATCTTTGTATCATCTGCTCGTTCACTGATTGTACAACTTTCTTCAATTCAATCACTTTCTACATCTCCAATAATTTTTAATGTTGAACTACACAAATAGAACGATTTCTAACAAACTACTCATTTTTCAATGTTCTTTGTTTAATTATGCCTTCAATATCTGCATTCTTATATTTTTCAACAGAATTGGTTTCTACGTCAAGCAAAAGTACTCAGTTTCTTGTAATTCATCAAATTCTGCAGATTCCCACATCTCTACGTAATCTGCACAAACAATTTCTCCATATCCCTCAATTTAAACAAACCTGGTTCGATGCGGAATGCAAAATATCAAAACTTACCAATTGATGAGCTTCTAGCATTTTCTCTATCTGCAGATATTTCTCATTCCCCATATTCGTAAAATCTTCCATTTTAACGAAATTCTCTGCTTGCAGGATCTGCTGCTTCTCTCCATGTACAAGTTACTTACTCTCCAACAACCTCACTATGTCTATTAATTTCCTCTGCCTATCTAAACAAGTGTCTCTATTTCAATCGCTCCACACATCTAGACATAGTTATGATTCAACTGAACTTACAATTTCTGAATTTCAATATCTATCAGTAAATGTAGTTCTCTGCATCTATCAAAATCGTATTTTTCAGTAATTTCTTAGATTGAGCTCATTTGCAGGTTACCTGCATTCTCTGCAACTTCAATTTCTCCATTTCTTCAGTTTCAGCAAACGCGGTTCTCTGTATCTATCAATCTCGCAATTTCGAGCAATAACACATATTGAAGCATTTTCTCTATAAGCAGATATAACATATTCGTACTCTTTGCAAAATCTCCTATCTTCATCAAATTCTATCTTTGTATCATCTGCTCGTTCACTGATTGTACAACTTTCTTCAATTCAATCACTTTCTACATCTCCAATAATTTTTAATGTTGAACTACACAAATAGAACGATTTCTAACAAACTACTCATTTTTCAATGTTCTTTGTTTAATTATGCCTTCAATATCTGCATTCTTATATTTTTCAACAGAATTGGTTTCTACGTCAAGCAAAAGTACTCAGTTTCTTGTAATTCATCAAATTCTGCAGATTCCCACTTCTCTACGTAATCTGCACAAACAATTTCTCCATATCCCTCAATTTAAACAAACCTGGTTCGATGCGGAAAGCAAAATATCAAAACTTACCAATTGATGAGATTCTATCATTTTCTCTATCTGCAGATATTTCTCATTCCCCATATTTGTAAAATCTTTTATTTTAACGAAATTCTCTGCTTGTAGGATCTGCTGCTTCTCTCCATGTACAAGTTACTTACTCTCCAACAACCTCACTATGTCTATTAATTTCCTCTGCCTATCTAAACAAGTGTCTCAATTTCAATCGCTCCACACATCTAGACTTAGTTATGATTCAACTGAACTTACAATTTCTGAATTTCAATATCTATCAGTAAATGTAGTTCTCTGCATCTATCAAAATCGTATTTTTCAGTAATTTCTTAGATTGAGCTCATTTGCAGGTTACCTGCATTCTCTGCAACTTCAATTTCTCCATTTCTTCAGTTTCAGCAAACGCGGTTCTCTGTATCTATCAATCTCGCAATTTCGAGCAATAACACATATTGAAGCATTTTCTCTATAAGCAGATATAACATATTCGTACTCTTTGCAAAATCTCCTATCTTCATCAAATTCTATCTTTGTATCATCTGCTCGTTCACTGATTGTACAACTTTCTTCAATTCAATCACTTTCTACATCTCCAATAATTTTTAATGTTGAACTACACAAATAGAACGATTTCTAACAAACTACTCATTTTTCAATGTTCTTTGTTTAATTATGCCTTCAATATCTGCATTCTTATATTTTTCAACAGAATTGGTTACTACGTCAAGCAAAAGTACTCAGTTTCTTGTAATTCATCAAATTCTGCAGATTCCCACATCTCTACGTAATCTGCACAAACAATTTCTCCATATCCCTCAATTTAAACAAACCTGGTTCGATGCGGATTGCAAAATATCAAAACTTACCAATTGATGAGCTTCTAGCATTTTCTCTATCTGCAGATATTTCTCATTCCCCATATTCGTAAAATCTTTCATTTTAACGAAATTCTCTGCTTGTAGGATCTGCTGCTTCTCTCCATGTACAAGTTACTTAATCTGCAACAACCTCACTATGTCTATTAATTTCCTCTGCCTATCTAAACAAGTGTCTCTATTTCAATCGCTCCACACATCTAGACATAGTTATGATTCAACTGAACTTACAATTTCTGAATTTCAATATCTATCAGTAAATGTAGTTCTCTACATCTATCAAAATCGTATTTTTCAGTAATTTCTTAGATTGAGCTCATTTGCAGGTTACCTGCATTCTCTGCAACTTCAATTTCTCCATTTCTTCATTTTCAGCAAACGCGGTTCTCTGTATCTATCAATCTCGCAATTTCGAGCAATAACACATATTGAAGCATTTTCTCTATAAGCAGATATAACATATTCGTACTCTTTGCAAAATCTCCTATCTTCATCAAATTCTATCTTTGTATCATCTGCTCGTTCACTGATTGTACAACTTTCTTCAATTCAATCACTTTCTACATCTCCAATAATTTTTAATGTTGAACTACACAAATAGAACGATTTCTAACAAACTACTCATTTTTCAATGTTCTTTGTTTAATTATGCCTTCAATATCTGCATTCTTATATTTTTCAACAGAATTGGTTTCTACGTCAAGCAAAAGTACTCAGTTTCTTGTAATTCATCAAATTCTGCAGATTCCCACTTCTTTGCGTAATCTGCACAAACAATTTCTCCATATCCCTCAATTTAAACAAACCTGGTTCGATGCGGAAAGCAAAATATCAAAACTTACCAATTGATGAGATTCTATCATTTTCTCTATCTGCAGATATTTCTCATTCCCCATATTTGTAAAATCTTTTATTTTAACGAAATTCTCTGCTTGTAGGTTCTGCTGCTTCTCTCCATGTACAAGTTACTTACTCTCCAACAACCTCACTATGTCTATTAATTTCCTCTGCCTATCTAAACAAGTGTCTCAATTTCAATCGCTCCACACATCTAGACTTAGTTATGATTCAACTGAACTTACAATTTCTGAAT
Organism: Carcharodon carcharias; assembly: GCF_017639515.1. Classification (NCBI taxonomy): domain Eukaryota; kingdom Metazoa; phylum Chordata; class Chondrichthyes; order Lamniformes; family Lamnidae; genus Carcharodon; species Carcharodon carcharias. The sequence continues at coordinate 399,340 of NW_024470813.1, read as the reverse complement.
TTCAATATCTATCAGTAAATGTAGTTCTCTGCATCTATCAAAATCGTATTTTTCAGTAATTTCTTAGATTGAGCTCATTTGCAGGTTACCTGCATTCTCTGCAACTTCAATTTCTCCATTTCTTCAGTTTCAGCAAACGCGGTTCTCTGTATCTATCAATCTCGCAATTTCGAGCAATAACACATATTGAAGCATTTTCTCTATAAGCAGATATAACATATTCGTACTCTTTGCAAAATCTCCTATCTTCATCAAATTCTATCTTTGTATCATCTGCTCGTTCACTGATTGTACAACTTTCTTCAATTCAATCACTTTCTACATCTCCAATAATTTTTAATGTTGAACTACACAAATAGAACGATTTCTAACAAACTACTCATTTTTCAATGTTCTTTGTTTAATTATGCCTTCAATATCTGCATTCTTATATTTTTCAACAGAATTGGTTTCTACGTCAAGCAAAAGTATTCAGTTTCTTGTAATTCATCAAATTCTGCAGATTCCCACTTCTTTGCGAAATCTGCACAAACAATTTCTCCATATCCCTCAATTTAAACAAACCTGGTTCGATGCGGAAAGCAAAATATCAAAACTTACCAATTGATGAGATTCTATCATTTTCTCTATCTGCAGATATTTCTCATTCCCCATATTTGTAAAATCTTTTATTTTAACGAAATTCTCTGCTTGTAGGATCTGCTGCTTCTCTCCATGTACAAGTTACTTACTCTCCAACAACCTCACTATGTCTATTAATTTCCTCTGCCTATCTAAACAAGTGTCTCAATTTCAATCGCTCCACACATCTAGACTTAGTTATGATTCAACTGAACTTACAATTTCTGAATTTCAATATCTATCAGTAAATGTAGTTCTCTGCATCTATCAAAATCGTATTTTTCAGTAATTTCTTAGATTGAGCTCATTTGCAGGTTACCTGCATTCTCTGCAACTTCAATTTCTCCATTTCTTCAGTTTCAGCAAACGCGGTTCTCTGTATCTATCAATCTCGCAATTTCGAGCAATAACACATATTGAAGCATTTTCTCTATAAGCAGATATAACATATTCGTACTCTTTGCAAAATCTCCTATCTTCATCAAATTCTATCTTTGTATCATCTGCTCGTTCACTGATTGTACAACCTTCTTCAATTCAATCACTTTCTACATCTCCAATAATTTTTAATGTTGAACTACACAAATAGAACGATTTCTAACAAACTACTCATTTTTCAATGTTCTTTGTTTAATTATGCCTTCAATATCTGCATTCTTATATTTTTCAACAGAATTGGTTTCTACGTCAAGCAAAAGTACTCAGTTTCTTGTAATTCATCAAATTCTGCAGATTCCCACATCTCTACGTAATCTGCACAAACAATTTCTCCATATCCCTCAATTTAAACAAACCTGGTTCGATGCGGAAAGCAAAATATCAAAACTTACCAATTGATGAGATTCTATCATTTTCTCTATCTGCAGATATTTCTCATTCCCCATATTTGTAAAATCTTTTATTTTAACGAAATTCTCTGCTTGTAGGATCTGCTGCTTCTCTCCATGTACAAGTTACTTACTCTCCAACAACCTCACTATGTCTATTAATTTCCTCTGCCTATCTAAACAAGTGTCTCTATTTCAATCGCTCCACACATCTAGACTTAGTTATGATTCAACTGAACTTACAATTTCTGAATTTCAATATCTATCAGTAAATGTAGTTCTCTGCATCTATCAAAATCGTATTTTTCAGTAATTTCTTAGATTGAGCTCATTTGCAGGTTACCTGCATTCTCTGCAACTTCAATTTCTCCATTTCTTCAGTTTCAGCAAACGCGGTTCTCTGTATCTATCAATCTCGCAATTTCGAGCAATAACACATATTGAAGCATTTTCTCTATAAGCAGATATAACATATTCGTACTCTTTGCAAAATCTCCTATCTTCATCAAATTCTATCTTTGTATCATCTGCTCGTTCACTGATTGTACAACTTTCTTCAATTCAATCACTTTCTACATCTCCAATAATTTTTAATGTTGAACTACACAAATAGAACGATTTCTAACAAACTACTCATTTTTCAATGTTCTTTGTTTAATTATGCCTTCAATATCTGCATTCTTATATTTTTCAACAGAATTGGTTTCTACGTCAAGCAAAAGTATTCAGTTTCTTGTAATTTTTCAAATTCTGCAGATTCCCACTTCTTTGCGAAATCTGCACAAACAATTTCTCCATATCCCTCAATTTAAACAAACCTGGTTCGATGCGGAAAGCAAAATATCAAAACTTACCAATTGATGAGATTCTATCATTTTCTCTATCTGCAGATATTTCTCATTCCCCATATTTGTAAAATCTTTTATTTTAACGAAATTCTCTGCTTGTAGGATCTGCTGCTTCTCTCCATGTACAAGTTACTTACTCTCCAACAACCTCACTATGTCTATTAATTTCCTCTGCCTATCTAAACAAGTGTCTCAATTTCAATCGCTCCACACATCTAGACTTAGTTATGATTCAACTGAACTTACAATTTCTGAATTTCAATATCTATCAGTAAATGTAGTTCTCTGCATCTATCAAAATCGTATTTTTCAGTAATTTCTTAGATTGAGCTCATTTGCAGGTTACCTGCATTCTCTGCAACTTCAATTTCTCCATTTCTTCAGTTTCAGCAAACGCGGTTCTCTGTATCTATCAATCTCGCAATTTCGAGCAATAACACATATTGAAGCATTTTCTCTATAAGCAGATATAACATATTCGTACTCTTTGCAAAATCTCCTATCTTCATCAAATTCTATCTTTGTATCATCTGCTCGTTCACTGATTGTACAACTTTCTTCAATTCAATCACTTTCTACATCTCCAATAATTTTTAATGTTGAACTACACAAATAGAACGATTTCTAACAAACTACTCATTTTTCAATGTTCTTTGTTTAATTATGCCTTCAATATCTGCATTCTTATATTTTTCAACAGAATTGGTTTCTACGTCAAGCAAAAGTACTCAGTTTCTTGTAATTCATCAAATTCTGCAGATTCCCACATCTCTACGTAATCTGCACAAACAATTTCTCCATATCCCTCAATTTAAACAAACCTGGTTCGATGCGGAAAGCAAAATATCAAAACTTACCAATTGATGAGATTCTATCATTTTCTCTATCTGCAGATATTTCTCATTCCCCATATTTGTAAAATCTTTTATTTTAACGAAATTCTCTGCTTGTAGGATCTGCTGCTTCTCTCCATGTACAAGTTACTTACTCTCCAACAACCTCACTATGTCTATTAATTTCCTCTGCCTATCTAAACAAGTGTCTCTATTTCAATCGCTCCACACATCTAGACTTAGTTATGATTCAACTGAACTTACAATTTCTGAATTTCAATATCTATCAGTAAATGTAGTTCTCTGCATCTATCAAAATCGTATTTTTCAGTAATTTCTTAGATTGAGCTCATTTGCAGGTTACCTGCATTCTCTGCAACTTCAATTTCTCCATTTCTTCAGTTTCAGCAAACGCGGTTCTCTGTATCTATCAATCTCGCAATTTCGAGCAATAACACATATTGAAGCATTTTCTCTATAAGCAGATATAACATATTCGTACTCTTTGCAAAATCTCCTATCTTCATCAAATTCTATCTTTGTATCATCTGCTCGTTCACTGATTGTACAACTTTCTTCAATTCAATCACTTTCTACATCTCCAATAATTTTTAATGTTGAACTACACAAATAGAACGATTTCTAACAAACTACTCATTTTTCAATGTTCTTTGTTTAATTATGCCTTCAATATCTGCATTCTTATATTTTTCAACAGAATTGGTTTCTACGTCAAGCAAAAGTACTCAGTTTCTTGTAATTCATCAAATTCTGCAGATTCCCACATCTCTACGTAATCTGCACAAACAATTTCTCCATATCCCTCAATTTAAACAAACCTGGTTCGATGCGGAAAGCAAAATATCAAAACTTACCAATTGATGAGATTCTATCATTTTCTCTATCTGCAGATATTTCTCATTCCCCATATTTGTAAAATCTTTTATTTTAACGAAATTCTCTGCTTGTAGGATCTGCTGCTTCTCTCCATGTACAAGTTACTTACTCTCCAACAACCTCACTATGTCTATTAATTTCCTCTGCCTATCTAAACAAGTGTCTCTATTTCAATCGCTCCACACATCTAGACTTAGTTATGATTCAACTGAACTTACAATTTCTGAATTTCAATATCTATCAGTAAATGTAGTTCTCTGCATCTATCAAAATCGTATTTTTCAGTAATTTCTTAGATTGAGCTCATTTGCAGGTTACCTGCATTCTCTGCAACTTCAATTTCTCCATTTCTTCAGTTTCAGCAAACGCGGTTCTCTGTATCTATCAATCTCGCAATTTCGAGCAATAACACATATTGAAGCATTTTCTCTATAAGCAGATATAACATATTCGTACTCTTTGCAAAATCTCCTATCTTCATCAAATTCTATCTTTGTATCATCTGCTCGTTCACTGATTGTACAACTTTCTTCAATTCAATCACTTTCTACATCTCCAATAATTTTTAATGTTGAACTACACAAATAGAACGATTTCTAACAAACTACTCATTTTTCAATGTTCTTTGTTTAATTATGCCTTCAATATCTGCATTCTTATATTTTTCAACAGAATTGGTTTCTACGTCAAGCAAAAGTACTCAGTTTCTTGTAATTCATCAAATTCTGCAGATTCCCACATCTCTACGTAATCTGCACAAACAATTTCTCCATATCCCTCAATTTAAACAAACCTGGTTCGATGCGGAAAGCAAAATATCAAAACTTACCAATTGATGAGATTCTATCATTTTCTCTATCTGCAGATATTTCTCATTCCCCATATTTGTAAAATCTTTATTTTAACGAAATTCTCTGCTTGTAGGATCTGCTGCTTCTCTCCATGTACAAGTTACTTACTCTCCAACAACCTCACTATGTCTATTAATTTCCTCTGCCTATCTAAACAAGTGTCTCTATTTCAATCGCTCCACACATCTAGACTTAGTTATGATTCAACTGAACTTACAATTTCTGAATTTCAATATCTATCAGTAAATGTAGTTCTCTGCATCTATCAAAATCGTATTTTTCAGTAATTTCTTAGATTGAGCTCATTTGCAGGTTACCTGCATTCTCTGCAACTTCAATTTCTCCATTTCTTCAGTTTCAGCAAACGCGGTTCTCTGTATCTATCAATCTCGCAATTTCGAGCAATAACACATATTGAAGCATTTTCTCTATAAGCAGATATAACATATTCGTACTCTTTGCAAAATCTCCTATCTTCATCAAATTCTATCTTTGTATCATCTGCTCGTTCACTGATTGTACAACTTTCTTCAATTCAATCACTTTCTACATCTCCAATAATTTTTAATGTTGAACTACACAAATAGAACGATTTCTAACAAACTACTCATTTTTCAATGTTCTTTGTTTAATTATGCCTTCAATATCTGCATTCTTATATTTTTCAACAGAATTGGTTTCTACGTCAAGCAAAAGTACTCAGTTTCTTGTAATTCATCAAATTCTGCAGATTCCCACATCTCTACGTAATCTGCACAAACAATTTCTCCATATCCCTCAATTTAAACAAACCTGGTTCGATGCGGAAAGCAAAATATCAAAACTTACCAATTGATGAGATTCTATCATTTTCTCTATCTGCAGATATTTCTCATTCCCCATATTTGTAAAATCTTTCATTTTAACGAAATTCTCTGCTTGTAGGATCTGCTGCTTCTCTCCATGTACAAGTTACTTACTCTCCAACAACCTCACTATGTCTATTAATTTCCTCTGCCTATCTAAACAAGTGTCTCTATTTCAATCGCTCCACACATCTAGACTTAGTTATGATTCAACTGAACTTACAATTTCTGAATTTCAATATCTATCAGTAAATGTAGTTCTCTGCATCTATCAAAATCGTATTTTTCAGTAATTTCTTAGATTGAGCTCATTTGCAGGTTACCTGCATTCTCTGCAACTTCAATTTCTCCATTTCTTCAGTTTCAGCAAACGCGGTTCTCTGTATCTATCAATCTCGCAATTTCGAGCAATAACACATATTGAAGCATTTTCTCTATAAGCAGATATAACATATTCGTACTCTTTGCAAAATCTCCTATCTTCATCAAATTCTATCTTTGTATCATCTGCTCGTTCACTGATTGTACAACTTTCTTCAATTCAATCACTTTCTACATCTCCAATAATTTTTAATGTTGAACTACACAAATAGAACGATTTCTAACAAACTACTCATTTTTCAATGTTCTTTGTTTAATTATGCCTTCAATATCTGCATTCTTATATTTTTCAACAGAATTGCTTTCTACGTCAAGCAAAAGTACTCAGTTTCTTGTAATTCATCAAATTCTGCAGATTCCCACATCTCTACGTAATCTGCACAAACAATTTCTCCATATCCCTCAATTTAAACAAATCTGGTTCGCTGCAGAAGGCAAAATATCAAAACTTACCAATTGATGAGATTCTAGCATTTTCTCTATCTGCAGATATTTCTCATTCCCCATATTTGTAAAATATTTTATTTTAATGAAATTGTCTGCTTGTAGGATCTGCTGCTTCTCTCCATGTACAAGTTACTTATTCTCCAACAACCTCACTATGTCTATTAATTTCCTCTGCCTATCTAAACAAGTGTCTCTATTTCAATCGCTCCACACATCTAGACTTAGTTATGATTCAACTGAACTTACAATTTCTGAATTTCAATATCTATCAGTAAATGTAGTTCTCTGCATCTATCAAAATCGTATTTTTCAGTAATTTCTTAGATTGAGCTCATTTGCAGGTTACCTGCATTCTCTGCAACTTCAATTTCTCCATTTCTTCAGTTTCAGCAAACGCGGTTCTCTGTATCTATCAATCTCGCAATTTCGAGCAATAACACATATTGAAGCATTTTCTCTATAAGCAGATATAACATATTCGTACTCTTTGCAAAATCTCCTATCTTCATCAAATTCTATCTTTGTATCATCTGCTCGTTCACTGATTGTACAACTTTCTTCAATTCAATCACTTTCTACATCTCCAATAATTTTTAATGTTGAACTACACAAATAGAACGATTTCTAACAAACTACTCATTTTTCAATGTTCTTTGTTTAATTATGCCTTCAATATCTGCATTCTTATATTTTTCAACAGAATTGGTTTCTACGTCAAGCAAAAGTACTCAGTTTCTTGTAATTCATCAAATTCTGCAGATTCCCACATCTCTACGTAATCTGCACAAACAATTTCTCCATATCCCTCAATTTAAACAAACCTGGTTCGATGCGGAATGCAAAATATCAAAACTTACCAATTGATGAGATTCTATCATTTTCTCTATCTGCAGATATTTCTCATTCCCCATATTTGTAAAATCTTTTATTTTAACGAAATTCTCTGCTTGTAGGATCTGCTGCTTCTCTCCATGTACAAGTTACTTACTCTCCAACAACCTCACTATGTCTATTAATTTCCTCTGCCTATCTAAACAAGTGTCTCTATTTCAATCGCTCCACACATCTAGACTTAGTTATGATTCAACTGAACTTACAATTTCTGAATTTCAATATCTATCAGTAAATGTAGTTCTCTGCATCTATCAAAATCGTATTTTTCAGTAATTTCTTAGATTGAGCTCATTTGCAGGTTACCTGCATTCTCTGCAACTTCAATTTCTCCATTTCTTCAGTTTCAGCAAACGCGGTTCTCTGTATCTATCAATCTCGCAATTTCGAGCAATAACACATATTGAAGCATTTTCTCTATAAGCAGATATAACATATTCGTACTCTTTGCAAAATCTCCTATCTTCATCAAATTCTATCTTTGTATCATCTGCTCGTTCACTGATTGTACAACTTTCTTCAATTCAATCACTTTCTACATCTCCAATAATTTTTAATGTTGAACTACACAAATAGAACGATTTCTAACAAACTACTCATTTTTCAATGTTCTTTGTTTAATTATGCCTTCAATATCTGCATTCTTATATTTTTCAACAGAATTGGTTTCTACGTCAAGCAAAAGTACTCAGTTTCTTGTAATTCATCAAATTCTGCAGATTCCCACATCTCTACGTAATCTGCACAAACAATTTCTCCATATCCCTCAATTTAAACAAACCTGGTTCGATGCGGAAAGCAAAATATCAAAACTTACCAATTGATGAGATTCTATCATTTTCTCTATCTGCAGATATTTCTCATTCCCCATATTTGTAAAATCTTTCATTTTAACGAAATTCTCTGCTTGTAGGATCTGCTGCTTCTCTCCATGTACAAGTTACTTACTCTCCAACAACCTCACTATGTCTATTAATTTCCTCTGCCTATCTAAACAAGTGTCTCTATTTCAATCGCTCCACACATCTAGACTTAGTTATGATTCAACTGAACTTACAATTTCTGAATTTCAATATCTATCAGTAAATGTAGTTCTCTGCATCTATCAAAATCGTATTTTTCAGTAATTTCTTAGATTGAGCTCATTTGCAGGTTACCTGCATTCTCTGCAACTTCAATTTCTCCATTTCTTCAGTTTCAGCAAACGCGGTTCTCTGTATCTATCAATCTCGCAATTTCGAGCAATAACACATATTGAAGCATTTTCTCTATAAGCAGATATAACATATTCGTACTCTTTGCAAAATCTCCTATCTTCATCAAATTCTATCTTTGTATCATCTGCTCGTTCACTGATTGTACAACTTTCTTCAATTCAATCACTTTCTACATCTCCAATAATTTTTAATGTTGAACTACACAAATAGAACGATTTCTAACAAACTACTCATTTTTCAATGTTCTTTGTTTAATTATGCCTTCAATATCTGCATTCTTATATTTTTCAACAGAATTGGTTTCTACGTCAAGCAAAAGTACTCAGTTTCTTGTAATTCATCAAATTCTGCAGATTCCCACATCTCTACGTAATCTGCACAAACAATTTCTCCATATCCCTCAATTTAAACAAACCTGGTTCGATGCGGAAAGCAAAATATCAAAACTTACCAATTGATGAGATTCTATCATTTTCTCTATCTGCAGATATTTCTCATTCCCCATATTTGTAAAATCTTTTATTTTAACGAAATTCTCTGCTTGTAGGATCTGCTGCTTCTCTCCATGTACAAGTTACTTACTCTCCAACAACCTCACTATGTCTATTAATTTCCTCTGCCTATCTAAACAAGTGTCTCTATTTCAATCGCTCCACACATCTAGACTTAGTTATGATTCAACTGAACTTACAATTTCTGAATTTCAATATCTATCAGTAAATGTAGTTCTCTGCATCTATCAAAATCGTATTTTTCAGTAATTTCTTAGATTGAGCTCATTTGCAGGTTACCTGCATTCTCTGCAACTTCAATTTCTCCATTTCTTCAGTTTCAGCAAACGCGGTTCTCTGTATCTATCAATCTCGCAATTTCGAGCAATAACACATATTGAAGCATTTTCTCTATAAGCAGATATAACATATTCGTACTCTTTGCAAAATCTCCTATCTTCATCAAATTCTATCTTTGTATCATCTGCTCGTTCACTGATTGTACAACTTTCTTCAATTCAATCACTTTCTACATCTCCAATAATTTTTAATGTTGAACTACACAAATAGAACGATTTCTAACAAACTACTCATTTTTCAATGTTCTTTGTTTAATTATGCCTTCAATATCTGCATTCTTATATTTTTCAACAGAATTGGTTTCTACGTCAAGCAAAAGTACTCAGTTTCTTGTAATTCATCAAATTCTGCAGATTCCCACATCTCTACGTAATCTGCACAAACAATTTCTCCATATCCCTCAATTTAAACAAACCTGGTTCGATGCGGAAAGCAAAATATCAAAACTTACCAATTGATGAGATTCTATCATTTTCTCTATCTGCAGATATTTCTCATTCCCCATATTTGTAAAATCTTTATTTTAACGAAATTCTCTGCTTGTAGGATCTGCTGCTTCTCTCCATGTACAAGTTACTTACTCTCCAACAACCTCACTATGTCTATTAATTTCCTCTGCCTATCTAAACAAGTGTCTCTATTTCAATCGCTCCACACATCTAGACTTAGTTATGATTCAACTGAACTTACAATTTCTGAATTTCAATATCTATCAGTAAATGTAGTTCTCTGCATCTATCAAAATCGTATTTTTCAGTAATTTCTTAGATTGAGCTCATTTGCAGGTTACCTGCATTCTCTGCAACTTCAATTTCTCCATTTCTTCAGTTTCAGCAAACGCGGTTCTCTGTATCTATCAATCTCGCAATTTCGAGCAATAACACATATTGAAGCATTTTCTCTATAAGCAGATATAACATATTCGTACTCTTTGCAAAATCTCCTATCTTCATCAAATTCTATCTTTGTATCATCTGCTCGTTCACTGATTGTACAACTTTCTTCAATTCAATCACTTTCTACATCTCCAATAATTTTTAATGTTGAACTACACAAATAGAACGATTTCTAACAAACTACTCATTTTTCAATGTTCTTTGTTTAATTATGCCTTCAATATCTGCATTCTTATATTTTTCAACAGAATTGGTTTCTACGTCAAGCAAAAGTACTCAGTTTCTTGTAATTCATCAAATTCTGCAGATTCCCACATCTCTACGTAATCTGCACAAACAATTTCTCCATATCCCTCAATTTAAACAAACCTGGTTCGATGCGGAAAGCAAAATATCAAAACTTACCAATTGATGAGATTCTATCATTTTCTCTATCTGCAGATATTTCTCATTCCCCATATTTGTAAAATCTTTTATTTTAACGAAATTCTCTGCTTGTAGGATCTGCTGCTTCTCTCCATGTACAAGTTACTTACTCTCCAACAACCTCACTATGTCTATTAATTTCCTCTGCCTATCTAAACAAGTGTCTCTATTTCAATCGCTCCACACATCTAGACTTAGTTATGATTCAACTGAACTTACAATTTCTGAATTTCAATATCTATCAGTAAATGTAGTTCTCTGCATCTATCAAAATCGTATTTTTCAGTAATTTCTTAGATTGAGCTCATTTGCAGGTTACCTGCATTCTCTGCAACTTCAATTTCTCCATTTCTTCAGTTTCAGCAAACGCGGTTCTCTGTATCTATCAATCTCGCAATTTCGAGCAATAACACATATTGAAGCATTTTCTCTATAAGCAGATATAACATATTCGTACTCTTTGCAAAATCTCCTATCTTCATCAAATTCTATCTTTGTATCATCTGCTCGTTCACTGATTGTACAACTTTCTTCAATTCAATCACTTTCTACATCTCCAATAATTTTTAATGTTGAACTACACAAATAGAACGATTTCTAACAAACTACTCATTTTTCAATGTTCTTTGTTTAATTATGCCTTCAATATCTGCATTCTTATATTTTTCAACAGAATTGGTTTCTACGTCAAGCAAAAGTACTCAGTTTCTTGTAATTCATCAAATTCTGCAGATTCCCACATCTCTACGTAATCTGCACAAACAATTTCTCCATATCCCTCAATTTAAACAAACCTGGTTCGATGCGGAAAGCAAAATATCAAAACTTACCAATTGATGAGATTCTATCATTTTCTCTATCTGCAGATATTTCTCATTCCCCATATTTGTAAAATCTTTATTTTAACGAAATTCTCTGCTTGTAGGATCTGCTGCTTCTCTCCATGTACAAGTTACTTACTCTCCAACAACCTCACTATGTCTATTAATTTCCTCTGCCTATCTAAACAAGTGTCTCTATTTCAATCGCTCCACACATCTAGACTTAGTTATGATTCAACTGAACTTACAATTTCTGAATTTCAATATCTATCAGTAAATGTAGTTCTCTGCATCTATCAAAATCGTATTTTTCAGTAATTTCTTAGATTGAGCTCATTTGCAGGTTACCTGCATTCTCTGCAACTTCAATTTCTCCATTTCTTCAGTTTCAGCAAACGCGGTTCTCTGTATCTATCAATCTCGCAATTTCGAGCAATAACACATATTGAAGCATTTTCTCTATAAGCAGATATAACATATTCGTACTCTTTGCAAAATCTCCTATCTTCATCAAATTCTATCTTTGTATCATCTGCTCGTTCACTGATTGTACAACTTTCTTCAATTCAATCACTTTCTACATCTCCAATAATTTTTAATGTTGAACTACACAAATAGAACGATTTCTAACAAACTACTCATTTTTCAATGTTCTTTGTTTAATTATGCCTTCAATATCTGCATTCTTATATTTTTCAACAGAATTGGTTTCTACGTCAAGCAAAAGTACTCAGTTTCTTGTAATTCATCAAATTCTGCAGATTCCCACATCTCTACGTAATCTGCACAAACAATTTCTCCATATCCCTCAATTTAAACAAACCTGGTTCGATGCGGAAAGCAAAATATCAAAACTTACCAATTGATGAGATTCTATCATTTTCTCTATCTGCAGATATTTCTCATTCCCCATATTTGTAAAATCTTTTATTTTAATGAAATTCTCTGCTTGTAGGATCTGCTGCTTCTCTCCATGTACAAGTTACTTACTCTCCAACAACCTCACTATGTCTATTAATTTCCTCTGCCTATCTAAACAAGTGTCTCTATTTCAATCGCTCCACACATCTAGACTTAGTTATGATTCAACTGAACTTACAATTTCTGAATTTCAATATCTATCAGTAAATGTAGTTCTCTGCATCTATCAAAATCGTATTTTTCAGTAATTTCTTAGATTGAGCTCATTTGCAGGTTACCTGCATTCTCTGCAACTTCAATTTCTCCATTTCTTCAGTTTCAGCAAACGCGGTTCTCTGTATCTATCAATCTCGCAATTTCGAGCAATAACACATATTGAAGCATTTTCTCTATAAGCAGATATAACATATTCGTACTCTTTGCAAAATCTCCTATCTTCATCAAATTCTATCTTTGTATCATCTGCTCGTTCACTGATTGTACAACTTTCTTCAATTCAATCACTTTCTACATCTCCAATAATTTTTAATGTTGAACTACACAAATAGAACGATTTCTAACAAACTACTCATTTTTCAATGTTCTTTGTTTAATTATGCCTTCAATATCTGCATTCTTATATTTTTCAACAGAATTGGTTTCTACGTCAAGCAAAAGTACTCAGTTTCTTGTAATTCATCAAATTCTGCAGATTCCCACATCTCTACGTAATCTGCACAAACAATTTCTCCATATCCCTCAAGTTAAACAAACCTGGTTCGATGCGGAAAGCAAAATATCAAAACTTACCAATTGATGAGATTCTATCATTTTCTCTATCTGCAGATATTTCTCATTCCCCATATTTGTAAAATCTTTTATTTTAATGAAATTCTCTGCTTGTAGGATCTGCTGCTTCTCTCCATGTACAAGTTAGTTACTCTCCAACAACCTCACTATGTCTATTAATTTCCTTTGCCTATCTAAACAAGTGTCTCTATTTCAATCGATCCACACATCTAGACATAGTTATGATTCAACAGAACTTACAATTTCTGAATTTCAATATCTATCAGTAAATGTAGTTCTCTGCATCTATCAAAATCGTATTTTTCAGTAATTTCTTAGATTGAGCTCATTTGCAGGTTACCTGCATTCTCTGCAACTTCAATTTCTCCATTTCTTCAGTTTCAGCAAACGCGGTTCTCTGTATCTATCAATCTCGCAATTTCGAGCAATAACACATATTGAAGCATTTTCTCTATAAGCAGATATAACATATTCGTACTCTTTGCAAAATCTCCTATCTTCATCAAATTCTATCTTTGTATCATCTGCTCGTTCACTGATTGTACAACTTTCTTCAATTCAATCACTTTCTACATCTCCAATAATTTTTAATGTTGAACTACACAAATAGAACGATTTCTAACAAACTACTCATTTTTCAATGTTCTTTGTTTAATTATGCCTTCAATATCTGCATTCTTATATTTTTCAACAGAATTGGTTTCTACGTCAAGCAAAAGTACTCAGTTTCTTGTAATTCATCAAATTCTGCAGATTCCCACATCTCTACGTAATCTGCACAAACAATTTCTCCATATCCCTCAAGTTAAACAAACCTGGTTCGATGCGGAAAGCAAAATATCAAAACTTACCAATTGATGAGATTCTATCATTTTCTCTATGTGCAGATATTTCTCATTCCCCATATTTGTAAAATCTTTTATTTTAATGAAATTCTCTGCTTGTAGGATCTGCTGCTTCTCTCCATGTACAAGTTAGTTACTCTCCAACAACCTCACTATGTCTATTAATTTCCTCTGCCTATCTAAACAAGTGTCTCTATTTCAATCGCTCCACACATCTAGACTTAGTTATGATTCAACTGAACTTACAATTTCTGAATTTCAATATCTATCAGTAAATGTAGTTCTCTGCATCTATCAAAATCGTATTTTTCAGTAATTTCTTAGATTGAGCTCATTTGCAGGTTACCTGCATTCTCTGCAACTTCAATTTCTCCATTTCTTCAGTTTCAGCAAACGCGGTTCTCTGTATCTATCAATCTCGCAATTTCGAGCAATAACACATATTGAAGCATTTTCTCTATAAGCAGATATAACATATTCGTACTCTTTGCAAAATCTCCTATCTTCATCAAATTCTATCTTTGTATCATCTGCTCGTTCACTGATTGTACAACTTTCTTCAATTCAATCACTTTCTACATCTCCAATAATTTTTAATGTTGAACTACACAAATAGAACGATTTCTAACAAACTACTCATTTTTCAATGTTCTTTGTTTAATTATGCCTTCAATATCTGCATTCTTATCTTTTTCAACAGAATTGGTTTCTACGTCAAGCAAAAGTACTCAGTTTCTTGTAATTCATCAAATTCTGCAGATTCCCACATCTCTACGTAATCTGCACAAACAATTTCTCCATATCCCTCAATTTAAACAAACCTGGTTCGATGCGGAAAGCAAAATATCAAAACTTACCAATTGATGAGATTCTATCATTTTCTCTATCTGCAGATATTTCTCATTCCCCATATTTGTAAAATCTTTTATTTTAATGAAATTCTCTGCTTGTAGGATCTGCTGCTTCTCTCCATGTACAAGTTAGTTACTCTCCAACAACCTCACTATGTCTATTAATTTCCTCTGCCTATCTAAACAAGTGTCTCTATTTCAATCGCTCCACACATCTAGACTTAGTTATGATTCAACTGAACTTACAATTTCTGAATTTCAATATCTATCAGTAAATGTAGTTCTCTGCATCTATCAAAATCGTATTTTTCAGTAATTTCTTAGATTGAGCTCATTTGCAGGTTACCTGCATTCTCTGCAACTTCAATTTCTCCATTTCTTCAGTTTCAGCAAACGCGGTTCTCTGTATCTATCAATCTCGCAATTTCGAGCAATAACACATATTGAAGCATTTTCTCTATAAGCAGATATAACATATTCGTACTCTTTGCAAAATCTCCTATCTTCATCAAATTCTATCTTTGTATCATCTGCTCGTTCACTGATTGTACAACTTTCTTCAATTCAATCACTTTCTACATCTCCAATAATTTTTAATGTTGAACTACACAAATAGAACGATTTCTAACAAACTACTCATTTTTCAATGTTCTTTGTTTAATTATGCCTTCAATATCTGCATTCTTATCTTTTTCAACAGAATTGGTTTCTACGTCAAGCAAAAGTACTCAGTTTCTTGTAATTCATCAAATTCTGCAGATTCCCACATCTCTACGTAATCTGCACAAACAATTTCTCCATATCCCTCAATTTAAACAAACCTGGTTCGATGCGGAAAGCAAAATATCAAAACTTACCAATTGATGAGATTCTATCATTTTCTCTATCTGCAGATATTTCTCATTCCCCATATTTGTAAAATCTTTTATTTTAATGAAATTCTCTGCTTGTAGGATCTGCTGCTTCTCTCCATGTACAAGTTAGTTACTCTCCAACAACCTCACTATGTCTATTAATTTCCTCTGCCTATCTAAACAAGTGTCTCTATTTCAATCGCTCCACACATCTAGACTTAGTTATGATTCAACTGAACTTACAATTTCTGAATTTCAATATCTATCAGTAAATGTAGTTCTCTGCATCTATCAAAATCGTATTTTTCAGTAATTTCTTAGATTGAGCTCATTTGCAGGTTACCTGCATTCTCTGCAACTTCAATTTCTCCATTTCTTCAGTTTCAGCAAACGCGGTTCTCTGTATCTATCAATCTCGCAATTTCGAGCAATAACACATATTGAAGCATTTTCTCTATAAGCAGATATAACATATTCGTACTCTTTGCAAAATCTCCTATCTTCATCAAATTCTATCTTTGTATCATCTGCTCGTTCACTGATTGTACAACTTTCTTCAATTCAATCACTTTCTACATCTCCAATAATTTTTAATGTTGAACTACACAAATAGAACGATTTCTAACAAACTACTCATTTTTCAATGTTCTTTGTTTAATTATGCCTTCAATATCTGCATTCTTATCTTTTTCAACAGAATTGGTTTCTACGTCAAGCAAAAGTACTCAGTTTCTTGTAATTCATCAAATTCTGCAGATTCCCACATCTCTACGTAATCTGCACAAACAATTTCTCCATATCCCTCAATTTAAACAAACCTGGTTCGATGCGGAAAGCAAAATATCAAAACTTACCAATTGATGAGATTCTATCATTTTCTCTATCTGCAGATATTTCTCATTCCCCATATTTGTAAAATCTTTTATTTTAATGAAATTCTCTGCTTGTAGGATCTGCTGCTTCTCTCCATGTACAAGTTAGTTACTCTCCAACAACCTCACTATGTCTATTAATTTCCTCTGCCTATCTAAACAAGTGTCTCTATTTCAATCGCTCCACACATCTAGACTTAGTTATGATTCAACTGAACTTACAATTTCTGAATTTCAATATCTATCAGTAAATGTAGTTCTCTGCATCTATCAAAATCGTATTTTTCAGTAATTTCTTAGATTGAGCTCATTTGCAGGTTACCTGCATTCTCTGCAACTTCAATTTCTCCATTTCTTCAGTTTCAGCAAACGCGGTTCTCTGTATCTATCAATCTCGCAATTTCGAGCAATAACACATATTGAAGCATTTTCTCTATAAGCAGATATAACATATTCGTACTCTTTGCAAAATCTCCTATCTTCATCAAATTCTATCTTTGTATCATCTGCTCGTTCACTGATTGTACAACTTTCTTCAATTCAATCACTTTCTACATCTCCAATAATTTTTAATGTTGAACTACACAAATAGAACGATTTCTAACAAACTACTCATTTTTCAATGTTCTTTGTTTAATTATGCCTTCAATATCTGCATTCTTATCTTTTTCAACAGAATTGGTTTCTACGTCAAGCAAAAGTACTCAGTTTCTTGTAATTCATCAAATTCTGCAGATTCCCACATCTCTACGTAATCTGCACAAACAATTTCTCCATATCCCTCAATTTAAACAAACCTGGTTCGATGCGGAAAGCAAAATATCAAAACTTACCAATTGATGAGATTCTATCATTTTCTCTATCTGCAGATATTTCTCATTCCCCATATTTGTAAAATCTTTTATTTTAATGAAATTCTCTGCTTGTAGGATCTGCTGCTTCTCTCCATGTACAAGTTAGTTACTCTCCAACAACCTCACTATGTCTATTAATTTCCTCTGCCTATCTAAACAAGTGTCTCTATTTCAATCGCTCCACACATCTAGACTTAGTTATGATTCAACTGAACTTACAATTTCTGAATTTCAATATCTATCAGTAAATGTAGTTCTCTGCATCTATCAAAATCGTATTTTTCAGTAATTTCTTAGATTGAGCTCATTTGCAGGTTACCTGCATTCTCTGCAACTTCAATTTCTCCATTTCTTCAGTTTCAGCAAACGCGGTTCTCTGTATCTATCAATCTCGCAATTTCGAGCAATAACACATATTGAAGCATTTTCTCTATAAGCAGATATAACATATTCGTACTCTTTGCAAAATCTCCTATCTTCATCAAATTCTATCTTTGTATCATCTGCTCGTTCACTGATTGTACAACTTTCTTCAATTCAATCACTTTCTACATCTCCAATAATTTTTAATGTTGAACTACACAAATAGAACGATTTCTAACAAACTACTCATTTTTCAATGTTCTTTGTTTAATTATGCCTTCAATATCTGCATTCTTATCTTTTTCAACAGAATTGGTTTCTACGTCAAGCAAAAGTACTCAGTTTCTTGTAATTCATCAAATTCTGCAGATTCCCACATCTCTACGTAATCTGCACAAACAATTTCTCCATATCCCTCAATTTAAACAAACCTGGTTCGATGCGGAAAGCAAAATATCAAAACTTACCAATTGATGAGATTCTATCATTTTCTCTATCTGCAGATATTTCTCATTCCCCATATTTGTAAAATCTTTTATTTTAATGAAATTCTCTGCTTGTAGGATCTGCTGCTTCTCTCCATGTACAAGTTAGTTACTCTCCAACAACCTCACTATGTCTATTAATTTCCTCTGCCTATCTAAACAAGTGTCTCTATTTCAATCGCTCCACACATCTAGACTTAGTTATGATTCAACTGAACTTACAATTTCTGAATTTCAATATCTATCAGTAAATGTAGTTCTCTGCATCTATCAAAATCGTATTTTTCAGTAATTTCTTAGATTGAGCTCATTTGCAGGTTACCTGCATTCTCTGCAACTTCAATTTCTCCATTTCTTCAGTTTCAGCAAACGCGGTTCTCTGTATCTATCAATCTCGCAATTTCGAGCAATAACACATATTGAAGCATTTTCTCTATAAGCAGATATAACATATTCGTACTCTTTGCAAAATCTCCTATCTTCATCAAATTCTATCTTTGTATCATCTGCTCGTTCACTGATTGTACAACTTTCTTCAATTCAATCACTTTCTACATCTCCAATAATTTTTAATGTTGAACTACACAAATAGAACGATTTCTAACAAACTACTCATTTTTCAATGTTCTTTGTTTAATTATGCCTTCAATATCTGCATTCTTATCTTTTTCAACAGAATTGGTTTCTACGTCAAGCAAAAGTACTCAGTTTCTTGTAATTCATCAAATTCTGCAGATTCCCACATCTCTACGTAATCTGCACAAACAATTTCTCCATATCCCTCAATTTAAACAAACCTGGTTCGATGCGGAAAGCAAAATATCAAAACTTACCAATTGATGAGATTCTATCATTTTCTCTATCTGCAGATATTTCTCATTCCCCATATTTGTAAAATCTTTTATTTTAATGAAATTCTCTGCTTGTAGGATCTGCTGCTTCTCTCCATGTACAAGTTAGTTACTCTCCAACAACCTCACTATGTCTATTAATTTCCTCTGCCTATCTAAACAAGTGTCTCTATTTCAATCGCTCCACACATCTAGACTTAGTTATGATTCAACTGAACTTACAATTTCTGAATTTCAATATCTATCAGTAAATGTAGTTCTCTGCATCTATCAAAATCGTATTTTTCAGTAATTTCTTAGATTGAGCTCATTTGCAGGTTACCTGCATTCTCTGCAACTTCAATTTCTCCATTTCTTCAGTTTCAGCAAACGCGGTTCTCTGTATCTATCAATCTCGCAATTTCGAGCAATAACACATATTGAAGCATTTTCTCTATAAGCAGATATAACATATTCGTACTCTTTGCAAAATCTCCTATCTTCATCAAATTCTATCTTTGTATCATCTGCTCGTTCACTGATTGTACAACTTTCTTCAATTCAATCACTTTCTACATCTCCAATAATTTTTAATGTTGAACTACACAAATAGAACGATTTCTAACAAACTACTCATTTTTCAATGTTCTTTGTTTAATTATGCCTTCAATATCTGCATTCTTATCTTTTTCAACAGAATTGGTTTCTACGTCAAGCAAAAGTACTCAGTTTCTTGTAATTCATCAAATTCTGCAGATTCCCACATCTCTACGTAATCTGCACAAACAATTTCTCCATATCCCTCAATTTAAACAAACCTGGTTCGATGCGGAAAGCAAAATATCAAAACTTACCAATTGATGAGATTCTATCATTTTCTCTATCTGCAGATATTTCTCATTCCCCATATTTGTAAAATCTTTTATTTTAATGAAATTCTCTGCTTGTAGGATCTGCTGCTTCTCTCCATGTACAAGTTAGTTACTCTCCAACAACCTCACTATGTCTATTAATTTCCTCTGCCTATCTAAACAAGTGTCTCTATTTCAATCGCTCCACACATCTAGACTTAGTTATGATTCAACTGAACTTACAATTTCTGAATTTCAATATCTATCAGTAAATGTAGTTCTCTGCATCTATCAAAATCGTATTTTTCAGTAATTTCTTAGATTGAGCTCATTTGCAGGTTACCTGCATTCTCTGCAACTTCAATTTCTCCATTTCTTCAGTTTCAGCAAACGCGGTTCTCTGTATCTATCAATCTCGCAATTTCGAGCAATAACACATATTGAAGCATTTTCTCTATAAGCAGATATAACATATTCGTACTCTTTGCAAAATCTCCTATCTTCATCAAATTCTATCTTTGTATCATCTGCTCGTTCACTGATTGTACAACTTTCTTCAATTCAATCACTTTCTACATCTCCAATAATTTTTAATGTTGAACTACACAAATAGAACGATTTCTAACAAACTACTCATTTTTCAATGTTCTTTGTTTAATTATGCCTTCAATATCTGCATTCTTATCTTTTTCAACAGAATTGGTTTCTACGTCAAGCAAAAGTACTCAGTTTCTTGTAATTCATCAAATTCTGCAGATTCCCACATCTCTACGTAATCTGCACAAACAATTTCTCCATATCCCTCAATTTAAACAAACCTGGTTCGATGCGGAAAGCAAAATATCAAAACTTACCAATTGATGAGATTCTATCATTTTCTCTATCTGCAGATATTTCTCATTCCCCATATTTGTAAAATCTTTTATTTTAATGAAATTCTCTGCTTGTAGGATCTGCTGCTTCTCTCCATGTACAAGTTAGTTACTCTCCAACAACCTCACTATGTCTATTAATTTCCTCTGCCTATCTAAACAAGTGTCTCTATTTCAATCGCTCCACACATCTAGACTTAGTTATGATTCAACTGAACTTACAATTTCTGAATTTCAATATCTATCAGTAAATGTAGTTCTCTGCATCTATCAAAATCGTATTTTTCAGTAATTTCTTAGATTGAGCTCATTTGCAGGTTACCTGCATTCTCTGCAACTTCAATTTCTCCATTTCTTCAGTTTCAGCAAACGCGGTTCTCTGTATCTATCAATCTCGCAATTTCGAGCAATAACACATATTGAAGCATTTTCTCTATAAGCAGATATAACATATTCGTACTCTTTGCAAAATCTCCTATCTTCATCAAATTCTATCTTTGTATCATCTGCTCGTTCACTGATTGTACAACTTTCTTCAATTCAATCACTTTCTACATCTCCAATAATTTTTAATGTTGAACTACACAAATAGAACGATTTCTAACAAACTACTCATTTTTCAATGTTCTTTGTTTAATTATGCCTTCAATATCTGCATTCTTATCTTTTTCAACAGAATTGGCTTTCTACGTCAAGCAAAAGTACTCAGTTTCTTGTAATTCATCAAATTCTGCAGATTCCCACATCTCTACGTAATCTGCACAAACAATTTCTCCATATCCCTCAATTTAAACAAACCTGGTTCGATGCGGAAAGCAAAATATCAAAACTTACCAATTGATGAGATTCTATCATTTTCTCTATCTGCAGATATTTCTCATTCCCCATATTTGTAAAATCTTTTATTTTAATGAAATTCTCTGCTTGTAGGATCTGCTGCTTCTCTCCATGTACAAGTTAGTTACTCTCCAACAACCTCACTATGTCTATTAATTTCCTCTGCCTATCTAAACAAGTGTCTCTATTTCAATCGCTCCACACATCTAGACTTAGTTATGATTCAACTGAACTTACAATTTCTGAATTTCAATATCTATCAGTAAATGTAGTTCTCTGCATCTATCAAAATCGTATTTTTCAGTAATTTCTTAGATTGAGCTCATTTGCAGGTTACCTGCATTCTCTGCAACTTCAATTTCTCCATTTCTTCAGTTTCAGCAAACGCGGTTCTCTGTATCTATCAATCTCGCAATTTCGAGCAATAACACATATTGAAGCATTTTCTCTATAAGCAGATATAACATATTCGTACTCTTTGCAAAATCTCCTATCTTCATCAAATTCTATCTTTGTATCATCTGCTCGTTCACTGATTGTACAACTTTCTTCAATTCAATCACTTTCTACATCTCCAATAATTTTTAATGTTGAACTACACAAATAGAACGATTTCTAACAAACTACTCATTTTTCAATGTTCTTTGTTTAATTATGCCTTCAATATCTGCATTCTTATCTTTTTCAACAGAATTGCTTTCTACGTCAAGCAAAAGTACTCAGTTTCTTGTAATTCATCAAATTCTGCAGATTCCCACATCTCTACGTAATCTGCACAAACAATTTCTCCATATCCCTCAATTTAAACAAACCTGGTTCGATGCGGAAAGCAAAATATCAAAACTTACCAATTGATGAGATTCTATCATTTTCTCTATCTGCAGATATTTCTCATTCCCCATATTTGTAAAATCTTTTATTTTAATGAAATTCTCTGCTTGTAGGATCTGCTGCTTCTCTCCATGTACAAGTTAGTTACTCTCCAACAACCTCACTATGTCTATTAATTTCCTCTGCCTATCTAAACAAGTGTCTCTATTTCAATCGCTCCACACATCTAGACTTAGTTATGATTCAACTGAACTTACAATTTCTGAATTTCAATATCTATCAGTAAATGTAGTTCTCTGCATCTATCAAAATCGTATTTTTCAGTAATTTCTTAGATTGAGCTCATTTGCAGGTTACCTGCATTCTCTGCAACTTCAATTTCTCCATTTCTTCAGTTTCAGCAAACGCGGTTCTCTGTATCTATCAATCTCGCAATTTCGAGCAATAACACATATTGAAGCATTTTCTCTATAAGCAGATATAACATATTCGTACTCTTTGCAAAATCTCCTATCTTCATCAAATTCTATCTTTGTATCATCTGCTCGTTCACTGATTGTACAACTTTCTTCAATTCAATCACTTTCTACATCTCCAATAATTTTTAATGTTGAACTACACAAATAGAACGATTTCTAACAAACTACTCATTTTTCAATGTTCTTTGTTTAATTATGCCTTCAATATCTGCATTCTTATCTTTTTCAACAGAATTGGTTTCTACGTCAAGCAAAAGTACTCAGTTTCTTGTAATTCATCAAATTCTGCAGATTCCCACATCTCTACGTAATCTGCACAAACAATTTCTCCATATCCCTCAATTTAAACAAACCTGGTTCGATGCGGAAAGCAAAATATCAAAACTTACCAATTGATGAGATTCTATCATTTTCTCTATCTGCAGATATTTCTCATTCCCCATATTTGTAAAATCTTTTATTTTAATGAAATTCTCTGCTTGTAGGATCTGCTGCTTCTCTCCATGTACAAGTTAGTTACTCTCCAACAACCTCACTATGTCTATTAATTTCCTCTGCCTATCTAAACAAGTGTCTCTATTTCAATCGCTCCACACATCTAGACTTAGTTATGATTCAACTGAACTTACAATTTCTGAATTTCAATATCTATCAGTAAATGTAGTTCTCTGCATCTATCAAAATCGTATTTTTCAGTAATTTCTTAGATTGAGCTCATTTGCAGGTTACCTGCATTCTCTGCAACTTCAATTTCTCCATTTCTTCAGTTTCAGCAAACGCGGTTCTCTGTATCTATCAATCTCGCAATTTCGAGCAATAACACATATTGAAGCATTTTCTCTATAAGCAGATATAACATATTCGTACTCTTTGCAAAATCTCCTATCTTCATCAAATTCTATCTTTGTATCATCTGCTCGTTCACTGATTGTACAACTTTCTTCAATTCAATCACTTTCTACATCTCCAATAATTTTTAATGTTGAACTACACAAATAGAACGATTTCTAACAAACTACTCATTTTTCAATGTTCTTTGTTTAATTATGCCTTCAATATCTGCATTCTTATCTTTTTCAACAGAATTGCTTTCTACGTCAAGCAAAAGTACTCAGTTTCTTGTAATTCATCAAATTCTGCAGATTCCCACATCTCTACGTAATCTGCACAAACAATTTCTCCATATCCCTCAATTTAAACAAACCTGGTTCGATGCGGAAAGCAAAATATCAAAACTTACCAATTGATGAGATTCTATCATTTTCTCTATCTGCAGATATTTCTCATTCCCCATATTTGTAAAATCTTTTATTTTAATGAAATTCTCTGCTTGTAGGATCTGCTGCTTCTCTCCATGTACAAGTTAGTTACTCTCCAACAACCTCACTATGTCTATTAATTTCCTCTGCCTATCTAAACAAGTGTCTCTATTTCAATCGCTCCACACATCTAGACTTAGTTATGATTCAACTGAACTTACAATTTCTGAATTTCAATATCTATCAGTAAATGTAGTTCTCTGCATCTATCAAAATCGTATTTTTCAGTAATTTCTTAGATTGAGCTCATTTGCAGGTTACCTGCATTCTCTGCAACTTCAATTTCTCCATTTCTTCAGTTTCAGCAAACGCGGTTCTCTGTATCTATCAATCTCGCAATTTCGAGCAATAACACATATTGAAGCATTTTCTCTATAAGCAGATATAACATATTCGTACTCTTTGCAAAATCTCCTATCTTCATCAAATTCTATCTTTGTATCATCTGCTCGTTCACTGATTGTACAACTTTCTTCAATTCAATCACTTTCTACATCTCCAATAATTTTTAATGTTGAACTACACAAATAGAACGATTTCTAACAAACTACTCATTTTTCAATGTTCTTTGTTTAATTATGCCTTCAATATCTGCATTCTTATCTTTTTCAACAGAATTGCTTTCTACGTCAAGCAAAAGTACTCAGTTTCTTGTAATTCATCAAATTCTGCAGATTCCCACATCTCTACGTAATCTGCACAAACAATTTCTCCATATCCCTCAATTTAAACAAACCTGGTTCGATGCGGAAAGCAAAATATCAAAACTTACCAATTGATGAGATTCTATCATTTTCTCTATCTGCAGATATTTCTCATTCCCCATATTTGTAAAATCTTTTATTTTAATGAAATTCTCTGCTTGTAGGATCTGCTGCTTCTCTCCATGTACAAGTTAGTTACTCTCCAACAACCTCACTATGTCTATTAATTTCCTCTGCCTATCTAAACAAGTGTCTCTATTTCAATCGCTCCACACATCTAGACTTAGTTATGATTCAACTGAACTTACAATTTCTGAATTTCAATATCTATCAGTAAATGTAGTTCTCTGCATCTATCAAAATCGTATTTTTCAGTAATTTCTTAGATTGAGCTCATTTGCAGGTTACCTGCATTCTCTGCAACTTCAATTTCTCCATTTCTTCAGTTTCAGCAAACGCGGTTCTCTGTATCTATCAATCTCGCAATTTCGAGCAATAACACATATTGAAGCATTTTCTCTATAAGCAGATATAACATATTCGTACTCTTTGCAAAATCTCCTATCTTCATCAAATTCTATCTTTGTATCATCTGCTCGTTCACTGATTGTACAACTTTCTTCAATTCAATCACTTTCTACATCTCCAATAATTTTTAATGTTGAACTACACAAATAGAACGATTTCTAACAAACTACTCATTTTTCAATGTTCTTTGTTTAATTATGCCTTCAATATCTGCATTCTTATCTTTTTCAACAGAATTGCTTTCTACGTCAAGCAAAAGTACTCAGTTTCTTGTAATTCATCAAATTCTGCAGATTCCCACATCTCTACGTAATCTGCACAAACAATTTCTCCATATCCCTCAATTTAAACAAACCTGGTTCGATGCGGAAAGCAAAATATCAAAACTTACCAATTGATGAGATTCTATCATTTTCTCTATCTGCAGATATTTCTCATTCCCCATATTTGTAAAATCTTTTATTTTAATGAAATTCTCTGCTTGTAGGATCTGCTGCTTCTCTCCATGTACAAGTTAGTTACTCTCCAACAACCTCACTATGTCTATTAATTTCCTCTGCCTATCTAAACAAGTGTCTCTATTTCAATCGCTCCACACATCTAGACTTAGTTATGATTCAACTGAACTTACAATTTCTGAATTTCAATATCTATCAGTAAATGTAGTTCTCTGCATCTATCAAAATCGTATTTTTCAGTAATTTCTTAGATTGAGCTCATTTGCAGGTTACCTGCATTCTCTGCAACTTCAATTTCTCCATTTCTTCAGTTTCAGCAAACGCGGTTCTCTGTATCTATCAATCTCGCAATTTCGAGCAATAACACATATTGAAGCATTTTCTCTATAAGCAGATATAACATATTCGTACTCTTTGCAAAATCTCCTATCTTCATCAAATTCTATCTTTGTATCATCTGCTCGTTCACTGATTGTACAACTTTCTTCAATTCAATCACTTTCTACATCTCCAATAATTTTTAATGTTGAACTACACAAATAGAACGATTTCTAACAAACTACTCATTTTTCAATGTTCTTTGTTTAATTATGCCTTCAATATCTGCATTCTTATCTTTTTCAACAGAATTGCTTTCTACGTCAAGCAAAAGTACTCAGTTTCTTGTAATTCATCAAATTCTGCAGATTCCCACATCTCTACGTAATCTGCACAAACAATTTCTCCATATCCCTCAATTTAAACAAACCTGGTTCGATGCGGAAAGCAAAATATCAAAACTTACCAATTGATGAGATTCTATCATTTTCTCTATCTGCAGATATTTCTCATTCCCCATATTTGTAAAATCTTTTATTTTAATGAAATTCTCTGCTTGTAGGATCTGCTGCTTCTCTCCATGTACAAGTTAGTTACTCTCCAACAACCTCACTATGTCTATTAATTTCCTCTGCCTATCTAAACAAGTGTCTCTATTTCAATCGCTCCACACATCTAGACTTAGTTATGATTCAACTGAACTTACAATTTCTGAATTTCAATATCTATCAGTAAATGTAGTTCTCTGCATCTATCAAAATCGTATTTTTCAGTAATTTCTTAGATTGAGCTCATTTGCAGGTTACCTGCATTCTCTGCAACTTCAATTTCTCCATTTCTTCAGTTTCAGCAAACGCGGTTCTCTGTATCTATCAATCTCGCAATTTCGAGCAATAACACATATTGAAGCATTTTCTCTATAAGCAGATATAACATATTCGTACTCTTTGCAAAATCTCCTATCTTCATCAAATTCTATCTTTGTATCATCTGCTCGTTCACTGATTGTACAACTTTCTTCAATTCAATCACTTTCTACATCTCCAATAATTTTTAATGTTGAACTACACAAATAGAACGATTTCTAACAAACTACTCATTTTTCAATGTTCTTTGTTTAATTATGCCTTCAATATCTGCATTCTTATCTTTTTCAACAGAATTGCTTTCTACGTCAAGCAAAAGTACTCAGTTTCTTGTAATTCATCAAATTCTGCAGATTCCCACATCTCTACGTAATCTGCACAAACAATTTCTCCATATCCCTCAATTTAAACAAACCTGGTTCGATGCGGAAAGCAAAATATCAAAACTTACCAATTGATGAGATTCTATCATTTTCTCTATCTGCAGATATTTCTCATTCCCCATATTTGTAAAATCTTTTATTTTAATGAAATTCTCTGCTTGTAGGATCTGCTGCTTCTCTCCATGTACAAGTTAGTTACTCTCCAACAACCTCACTATGTCTATTAATTTCCTCTGCCTATCTAAACAAGTGTCTCTATTTCAATCGCTCCACACATCTAGACTTAGTTATGATTCAACTGAACTTACAATTTCTGAATTTCAATATCTATCAGTAAATGTAGTTCTCTGCATCTATCAAAATCGTATTTTTCAGTAATTTCTTAGATTGAGCTCATTTGCAGGTTACCTGCATTCTCTGCAACTTCAATTTCTCCATTTCTTCAGTTTCAGCAAACGCGGTTCTCTGTATCTATCAATCTCGCAATTTCGAGCAATAACACATATTGAAGCATTTTCTCTATAAGCAGATATAACATATTCGTACTCTTTGCAAAATCTCCTATCTTCATCAAATTCTATCTTTGTATCATCTGCTCGTTCACTGATTGTACAACTTTCTTCAATTCAATCACTTTCTACATCTCCAATAATTTTTAATGTTGAACTACACAAATAGAACGATTTCTAACAAACTACTCATTTTTCAATGTTCTTTGTTTAATTATGCCTTCAATATCTGCATTCTTATCTTTTTCAACAGAATTGCTTTCTACGTCAAGCAAAAGTACTCAGTTTCTTGTAATTCATCAAATTCTGCAGATTCCCACATCTCTACGTAATCTGCACAAACAATTTCTCCATATCCCTCAATTTAAACAAACCTGGTTCGATGCGGAAAGCAAAATATCAAAACTTACCAATTGATGAGATTCTATCATTTTCTCTATCTGCAGATATTTCTCATTCCCCATATTTGTAAAATCTTTTATTTTAATGAAATTCTCTGCTTGTAGGATCTGCTGCTTCTCTCCATGTACAAGTTAGTTACTCTCCAACAACCTCACTATGTCTATTAATTTCCTCTGCCTATCTAAACAAGTGTCTCTATTTCAATCGCTCCACACATCTAGACTTAGTTATGATTCAACTGAACTTACAATTTCTGAATTTCAATATCTATCAGTAAATGTAGTTCTCTGCATCTATCAAAATCGTATTTTTCAGTAATTTCTTAGATTGAGCTCATTTGCAGGTTACCTGCATTCTCTGCAACTTCAATTTCTCCATTTCTTCAGTTTCAGCAAACGCGGTTCTCTGTATCTATCAATCTCGCAATTTCGAGCAATAACACATATTGAAGCATTTTCTCTATAAGCAGATATAACATATTCGTACTCTTTGCAAAATCTCCTATCTTCATCAAATTCTATCTTTGTATCATCTGCTCGTTCACTGATTGTACAACTTTCTTCAATTCAATCACTTTCTACATCTCCAATAATTTTTAATGTTGAACTACACAAATAGAACGATTTCTAACAAACTACTCATTTTTCAATGTTCTTTGTTTAATTATGCCTTCAATATCTGCATTCTTATCTTTTTCAACAGAATTGCTTTCTACGTCAAGCAAAAGTACTCAGTTTCTTGTAATTCATCAAATTCTGCAGATTCCCACATCTCTACGTAATCTGCACAAACAATTTCTCCATATCCCTCAATTTAAACAAACCTGGTTCGATGCGGAAAGCAAAATATCAAAACTTACCAATTGATGAGATTCTATCATTTTCTCTATCTGCAGATATTTCTCATTCCCCATATTTGTAAAATCTTTTATTTTAATGAAATTCTCTGCTTGTAGGATCTGCTGCTTCTCTCCATGTACAAGTTAGTTACTCTCCAACAACCTCACTATGTCTATTAATTTCCTCTGCCTATCTAAACAAGTGTCTCTATTTCAATCGCTCCACACATCTAGACTTAGTTATGATTCAACTGAACTTACAATTTCTGAATTTCAATATCTATCAGTAAATGTAGTTCTCTGCATCTATCAAAATCGTATTTTTCAGTAATTTCTTAGATTGAGCTCATTTGCAGGTTACCTGCATTCTCTGCAACTTCAATTTCTCCATTTCTTCAGTTTCAGCAAACGCGGTTCTCTGTATCTATCAATCTCGCAATTTCGAGCAATAACACATATTGAAGCATTTTCTCTATAAGCAGATATAACATATTCGTACTCTTTGCAAAATCTCCTATCTTCATCAAATTCTATCTTTGTATCATCTGCTCGTTCACTGATTGTACAACTTTCTTCAATTCAATCACTTTCTACATCTCCAATAATTTTTAATGTTGAACTACACAAATAGAACGATTTCTAACAAACTACTCATTTTTCAATGTTCTTTGTTTAATTATGCCTTCAATATCTGCATTCTTATCTTTTTCAACAGAATTGCTTTCTACGTCAAGCAAAAGTACTCAGTTTCTTGTAATTCATCAAATTCTGCAGATTCCCACATCTCTACGTAATCTGCACAAACAATTTCTCCATATCCCTCAATTTAAACAAACCTGGTTCGATGCGGAAAGCAAAATATCAAAACTTACCAATTGATGAGATTCTATCATTTTCTCTATCTGCAGATATTTCTCATTCCCCATATTTGTAAAATCTTTTATTTTAATGAAATTCTCTGCTTGTAGGATCTGCTGCTTCTCTCCATGTACAAGTTAGTTACTCTCCAACAACCTCACTATGTCTATTAATTTCCTCTGCCTATCTAAACAAGTGTCTCTATTTCAATCGCTCCACACATCTAGACTTAGTTATGATTCAACTGAACTTACAATTTCTGAATTTCAATATCTATCAGTAAATGTAGTTCTCTGCATCTATCAAAATCGTATTTTTCAGTAATTTCTTAGATTGAGCTCATTTGCAGGTTACCTGCATTCTCTGCAACTTCAATTTCTCCATTTCTTCAGTTTCAGCAAACGCGGTTCTCTGTATCTATCAATCTCGCAATTTCGAGCAATAACACATATTGAAGCATTTTCTCTATAAGCAGATATAACATATTCGTACTCTTTGCAAAATCTCCTATCTTCATCAAATTCTATCTTTGTATCATCTGCTCGTTCACTGATTGTACAACTTTCTTCAATTCAATCACTTTCTACATCTCCAATAATTTTTAATGTTGAACTACACAAATAGAACGATTTCTAACAAACTACTCATTTTTCAATGTTCTTTGTTTAATTATGCCTTCAATATCTGCATTCTTATCTTTTTCAACAGAATTGCTTTCTACGTCAAGCAAAAGTACTCAGTTTCTTGTAATTCATCAAATTCTGCAGATTCCCACATCTCTACGTAATCTGCACAAACAATTTCTCCATATCCCTCAATTTAAACAAACCTGGTTCGATGCGGAAAGCAAAATATCAAAACTTACCAATTGATGAGATTCTATCATTTTCTCTATCTGCAGATATTTCTCATTCCCCATATTTGTAAAATCTTTTATTTTAATGAAATTCTCTGCTTGTAGGATCTGCTGCTTCTCTCCATGTACAAGTTAGTTACTCTCCAACAACCTCACTATGTCTATTAATTTCCTCTGCCTATCTAAACAAGTGTCTCTATTTCAATCGCTCCACACATCTAGACTTAGTTATGATTCAACTGAACTTACAATTTCTGAATTTCAATATCTATCAGTAAATGTAGTTCTCTGCATCTATCAAAATCGTATTTTTCAGTAATTTCTTAGATTGAGCTCATTTGCAGGTTACCTGCATTCTCTGCAACTTCAATTTCTCCATTTCTTCAGTTTCAGCAAACGCGGTTCTCTGTATCTATCAATCTCGCAATTTCGAGCAATAACACATATTGAAGCATTTTCTCTATAAGCAGATATAACATATTCGTACTCTTTGCAAAATCTCCTATCTTCATCAAATTCTATCTTTGTATCATCTGCTCGTTCACTGATTGTACAACTTTCTTCAATTCAATCACTTTCTACATCTCCAATAATTTTTAATGTTGAACTACACAAATAGAACGATTTCTAACAAACTACTCATTTTTCAATGTTCTTTGTTTAATTATGCCTTCAATATCTGCATTCTTATCTTTTTCAACAGAATTGCTTTCTACGTCAAGCAAAAGTACTCAGTTTCTTGTAATTCATCAAATTCTGCAGATTCCCACATCTCTACGTAATCTGCACAAACAATTTCTCCATATCCCTCAATTTAAACAAACCTGGTTCGATGCGGAAAGCAAAATATCAAAACTTACCAATTGATGAGATTCTATCATTTTCTCTATCTGCAGATATTTCTCATTCCCCATATTTGTAAAATCTTTTATTTTAATGAAATTCTCTGCTTGTAGGATCTGCTGCTTCTCTCCATGTACAAGTTAGTTACTCTCCAACAACCTCACTATGTCTATTAATTTCCTCTGCCTATCTAAACAAGTGTCTCTATTTCAATCGCTCCACACATCTAGACTTAGTTATGATTCAACTGAACTTACAATTTCTGAATTTCAATATCTATCAGTAAATGTAGTTCTCTGCATCTATCAAAATCGTATTTTTCAGTAATTTCTTAGATTGAGCTCATTTGCAGGTTACCTGCATTCTCTGCAACTTCAATTTCTCCATTTCTTCAGTTTCAGCAAACGCGGTTCTCTGTATCTATCAATCTCGCAATTTCGAGCAATAACACATATTGAAGCATTTTCTCTATAAGCAGATATAACATATTCGTACTCTTTGCAAAATCTCCTATCTTCATCAAATTCTATCTTTGTATCATCTGCTCGTTCACTGATTGTACAACTTTCTTCAATTCAATCACTTTCTACATCTCCAATAATTTTTAATGTTGAACTACACAAATAGAACGATTTCTAACAAACTACTCATTTTTCAATGTTCTTTGTTTAATTATGCCTTCAATATCTGCATTCTTATCTTTTTCAACAGAATTGCTTTCTACGTCAAGCAAAAGTACTCAGTTTCTTGTAATTCATCAAATTCTGCAGATTCCCACATCTCTACGTAATCTGCACAAACAATTTCTCCATATCCCTCAATTTAAACAAACCTGGTTCGATGCGGAAAGCAAAATATCAAAACTTACCAATTGATGAGATTCTATCATTTTCTCTATCTGCAGATATTTCTCATTCCCCATATTTGTAAAATCTTTTATTTTAATGAAATTCTCTGCTTGTAGGATCTGCTGCTTCTCTCCATGTACAAGTTAGTTACTCTCCAACAACCTCACTATGTCTATTAATTTCCTCTGCCTATCTAAACAAGTGTCTCTATTTCAATCGCTCCACACATCTAGACTTAGTTATGATTCAACTGAACTTACAATTTCTGAATTTCAATATCTATCAGTAAATGTAGTTCTCTGCATCTATCAAAATCGTATTTTTCAGTAATTTCTTAGATTGAGCTCATTTGCAGGTTACCTGCATTCTCTGCAACTTCAATTTCTCCATTTCTTCAGTTTCAGCAAACGCGGTTCTCTGTATCTATCAATCTCGCAATTTCGAGCAATAACACATATTGAAGCATTTTCTCTATAAGCAGATATAACATATTCGTACTCTTTGCAAAATCTCCTATCTTCATCAAATTCTATCTTTGTATCATCTGCTCGTTCACTGATTGTACAACTTTCTTCAATTCAATCACTTTCTACATCTCCAATAATTTTTAATGTTGAACTACACAAATAGAACGATTTCTAACAAACTACTCATTTTTCAATGTTCTTTGTTTAATTATGCCTTCAATATCTGCATTCTTATCTTTTTCAACAGAATTGCTTTCTACGTCAAGCAAAAGTACTCAGTTTCTTGTAATTCATCAAATTCTGCAGATTCCCACATCTCTACGTAATCTGCACAAACAATTTCTCCATATCCCTCAATTTAAACAAACCTGGTTCGATGCGGAAAGCAAAATATCAAAACTTACCAATTGATGAGATTCTATCATTTTCTCTATCTGCAGATATTTCTCATTCCCCATATTTGTAAAATCTTTTATTTTAATGAAATTCTCTGCTTGTAGGATCTGCTGCTTCTCTCCATGTACAAGTTAGTTACTCTCCAACAACCTCACTATGTCTATTAATTTCCTCTGCCTATCTAAACAAGTGTCTCTATTTCAATCGCTCCACACATCTAGACTTAGTTATGATTCAACTGAACTTACAATTTCTGAATTTCAATATCTATCAGTAAATGTAGTTCTCTGCATCTATCAAAATCGTATTTTTCAGTAATTTCTTAGATTGAGCTCATTTGCAGGTTACCTGCATTCTCTGCAACTTCAATTTCTCCATTTCTTCAGTTTCAGCAAACGCGGTTCTCTGTATCTATCAATCTCGCAATTTCGAGCAATAACACATATTGAAGCATTTTCTCTATAAGCAGATATAACATATTCGTACTCTTTGCAAAATCTCCTATCTTCATCAAATTCTATCTTTGTATCATCTGCTCGTTCACTGATTGTACAACTTTCTTCAATTCAATCACTTTCTACATCTCCAATAATTTTTAATGTTGAACTACACAAATAGAACGATTTCTAACAAACTACTCATTTTTCAATGTTCTTTGTTTAATTATGCCTTCAATATCTGCATTCTTATCTTTTTCAACAGAATTGCTTTCTACGTCAAGCAAAAGTACTCAGTTTCTTGTAATTCATCAAATTCTGCAGATTCCCACATCTCTACGTAATCTGCACAAACAATTTCTCCATATCCCTCAATTTAAACAAACCTGGTTCGATGCGGAAAGCAAAATATCAAAACTTACCAATTGATGAGATTCTATCATTTTCTCTATCTGCAGATATTTCTCATTCCCCATATTTGTAAAATCTTTTATTTTAATGAAATTCTCTGCTTGTAGGATCTGCTGCTTCTCTCCATGTACAAGTTAGTTACTCTCCAACAACCTCACTATGTCTATTAATTTCCTCTGCCTATCTAAACAAGTGTCTCTATTTCAATCGCTCCACACATCTAGACTTAGTTATGATTCAACTGAACTTACAATTTCTGAATTTCAATATCTATCAGTAAATGTAGTTCTCTGCATCTATCAAAATCGTATTTTTCAGTAATTTCTTAGATTGAGCTCATTTGCAGGTTACCTGCATTCTCTGCAACTTCAATTTCTCCATTTCTTCAGTTTCAGCAAACGCGGTTCTCTGTATCTATCAATCTCGCAATTTCGAGCAATAACACATATTGAAGCATTTTCTCTATAAGCAGATATAACATATTCGTACTCTTTGCAAAATCTCCTATCTTCATCAAATTCTATCTTTGTATCATCTGCTCGTTCACTGATTGTACAACTTTCTTCAATTCAATCACTTTCTACATCTCCAATAATTTTTAATGTTGAACTACACAAATAGAACGATTTCTAACAAACTACTCATTTTTCAATGTTCTTTGTTTAATTATGCCTTCAATATCTGCATTCTTATCTTTTTCAACAGAATTGCTTTCTACGTCAAGCAAAAGTACTCAGTTTCTTGTAATTCATCAAATTCTGCAGATTCCCACATCTCTACGTAATCTGCACAAACAATTTCTCCATATCCCTCAATTTAAACAAACCTGGTTCGATGCGGAAAGCAAAATATCAAAACTTACCAATTGATGAGATTCTATCATTTTCTCTATCTGCAGATATTTCTCATTCCCCATATTTGTAAAATCTTTTATTTTAATGAAATTCTCTGCTTGTAGGATCTGCTGCTTCTCTCCATGTACAAGTTAGTTACTCTCCAACAACCTCACTATGTCTATTAATTTCCTCTGCCTATCTAAACAAGTGTCTCTATTTCAATCGCTCCACACATCTAGACTTAGTTATGATTCAACTGAACTTACAATTTCTGAATTTCAATATCTATCAGTAAATGTAGTTCTCTGCATCTATCAAAATCGTATTTTTCAGTAATTTCTTAGATTGAGCTCATTTGCAGGTTACCTGCATTCTCTGCAACTTCAATTTCTCCATTTCTTCAGTTTCAGCAAACGCGGTTCTCTGTATCTATCAATCTCGCAATTTCGAGCAATAACACATATTGAAGCATTTTCTCTATAAGCAGATATAACATATTCGTACTCTTTGCAAAATCTCCTATCTTCATCAAATTCTATCTTTGTATCATCTGCTCGTTCACTGATTGTACAACTTTCTTCAATTCAATCACTTTCTACATCTCCAATAATTTTTAATGTTGAACTACACAAATAGAACGATTTCTAACAAACTACTCATTTTTCAATGTTCTTTGTTTAATTATGCCTTCAATATCTGCATTCTTATCTTTTTCAACAGAATTGCTTTCTACGTCAAGCAAAAGTACTCAGTTTCTTGTAATTCATCAAATTCTGCAGATTCCCACATCTCTACGTAATCTGCACAAACAATTTCTCCATATCCCTCAATTTAAACAAACCTGGTTCGATGCGGAAAGCAAAATATCAAAACTTACCAATTGATGAGATTCTATCATTTTCTCTATCTGCAGATATTTCTCATTCCCCATATTTGTAAAATCTTTTATTTTAATGAAATTCTCTGCTTGTAGGATCTGCTGCTTCTCTCCATGTACAAGTTAGTTACTCTCCAACAACCTCACTATGTCTATTAATTTCCTCTGCCTATCTAAACAAGTGTCTCTATTTCAATCGCTCCACACATCTAGACTTAGTTATGATTCAACTGAACTTACAATTTCTGAATTTCAATATCTATCAGTAAATGTAGTTCTCTGCATCTATCAAAATCGTATTTTTCAGTAATTTCTTAGATTGAGCTCATTTGCAGGTTACCTGCATTCTCTGCAACTTCAATTTCTCCATTTCTTCAGTTTCAGCAAACGCGGTTCTCTGTATCTATCAATCTCGCAATTTCGAGCAATAACACATATTGAAGCATTTTCTCTATAAGCAGATATAACATATTCGTACTCTTTGCAAAATCTCCTATCTTCATCAAATTCTATCTTTGTATCATCTGCTCGTTCACTGATTGTACAACTTTCTTCAATTCAATCACTTTCTACATCTCCAATAATTTTTAATGTTGAACTACACAAATAGAACGATTTCTAACAAACTACTCATTTTTCAATGTTCTTTGTTTAATTATGCCTTCAATATCTGCATTCTTATCTTTTTCAACAGAATTGCTTTCTACGTCAAGCAAAAGTACTCAGTTTCTTGTAATTCATCAAATTCTGCAGATTCCCACATCTCTACGTAATCTGCACAAACAATTTCTCCATATCCCTCAATTTAAACAAACCTGGTTCGATGCGGAAAGCAAAATATCAAAACTTACCAATTGATGAGATTCTATCATTTTCTCTATCTGCAGATATTTCTCATTCCCCATATTTGTAAAATCTTTTATTTTAATGAAATTCTCTGCTTGTAGGATCTGCTGCTTCTCTCCATGTACAAGTTAGTTACTCTCCAACAACCTCACTATGTCTATTAATTTCCTCTGCCTATCTAAACAAGTGTCTCTATTTCAATCGCTCCACACATCTAGACTTAGTTATGATTCAACTGAACTTACAATTTCTGAATTTCAATATCTATCAGTAAATGTAGTTCTCTGCATCTATCAAAATCGTATTTTTCAGTAATTTCTTAGATTGAGCTCATTTGCAGGTTACCTGCATTCTCTGCAACTTCAATTTCTCCATTTCTTCAGTTTCAGCAAACGCGGTTCTCTGTATCTATCAATCTCGCAATTTCGAGCAATAACACATATTGAAGCATTTTCTCTATAAGCAGATATAACATATTCGTACTCTTTGCAAAATCTCCTATCTTCATCAAATTCTATCTTTGTATCATCTGCTCGTTCACTGATTGTACAACTTTCTTCAATTCAATCACTTTCTACATCTCCAATAATTTTTAATGTTGAACTACACAAATAGAACGATTTCTAACAAACTACTCATTTTTCAATGTTCTTTGTTTAATTATGCCTTCAATATCTGCATTCTTATCTTTTTCAACAGAATTGCTTTCTACGTCAAGCAAAAGTACTCAGTTTCTTGTAATTCATCAAATTCTGCAGATTCCCACATCTCTACGTAATCTGCACAAACAATTTCTCCATATCCCTCAATTTAAACAAACCTGGTTCGATGCGGAAAGCAAAATATCAAAACTTACCAATTGATGAGATTCTATCATTTTCTCTATCTGCAGATATTTCTCATTCCCCATATTTGTAAAATCTTTTATTTTAATGAAATTCTCTGCTTGTAGGATCTGCTGCTTCTCTCCATGTACAAGTTAGTTACTCTCCAACAACCTCACTATGTCTATTAATTTCCTCTGCCTATCTAAACAAGTGTCTCTATTTCAATCGCTCCACACATCTAGACTTAGTTATGATTCAACTGAACTTACAATTTCTGAATTTCAATATCTATCAGTAAATGTAGTTCTCTGCATCTATCAAAATCGTATTTTTCAGTAATTTCTTAGATTGAGCTCATTTGCAGGTTACCTGCATTCTCTGCAACTTCAATTTCTCCATTTCTTCAGTTTCAGCAAACGCGGTTCTCTGTATCTATCAATCTCGCAATTTCGAGCAATAACACATATTGAAGCATTTTCTCTATAAGCAGATATAACATATTCGTACTCTTTGCAAAATCTCCTATCTTCATCAAATTCTATCTTTGTATCATCTGCTCGTTCACTGATTGTACAACTTTCTTCAATTCAATCACTTTCTACATCTCCAATAATTTTTAATGTTGAACTACACAAATAGAACGATTTCTAACAAACTACTCATTTTTCAATGTTCTTTGTTTAATTATGCCTTCAATATCTGCATTCTTATCTTTTTCAACAGAATTGCTTTCTACGTCAAGCAAAAGTACTCAGTTTCTTGTAATTCATCAAATTCTGCAGATTCCCACATCTCTACGTAATCTGCACAAACAATTTCTCCATATCCCTCAATTTAAACAAACCTGGTTCGATGCGGAAAGCAAAATATCAAAACTTACCAATTGATGAGATTCTATCATTTTCTCTATCTGCAGATATTTCTCATTCCCCATATTTGTAAAATCTTTTATTTTAATGAAATTCTCTGCTTGTAGGATCTGCTGCTTCTCTCCATGTACAAGTTAGTTACTCTCCAACAACCTCACTATGTCTATTAATTTCCTCTGCCTATCTAAACAAGTGTCTCTATTTCAATCGCTCCACACATCTAGACTTAGTTATGATTCAACTGAACTTACAATTTCTGAATTTCAATATCTATCAGTAAATGTAGTTCTCTGCATCTATCAAAATCGTATTTTTCAGTAATTTCTTAGATTGAGCTCATTTGCAGGTTACCTGCATTCTCTGCAACTTCAATTTCTCCATTTCTTCAGTTTCAGCAAACGCGGTTCTCTGTATCTATCAATCTCGCAATTTCGAGCAATAACACATATTGAAGCATTTTCTCTATAAGCAGATATAACATATTCGTACTCTTTGCAAAATCTCCTATCTTCATCAAATTCTATCTTTGTATCATCTGCTCGTTCACTGATTGTACAACTTTCTTCAATTCAATCACTTTCTACATCTCCAATAATTTTTAATGTTGAACTACACAAATAGAACGATTTCTAACAAACTACTCATTTTTCAATGTTCTTTGTTTAATTATGCCTTCAATATCTGCATTCTTATCTTTTTCAACAGAATTGCTTTCTACGTCAAGCAAAAGTACTCAGTTTCTTGTAATTCATCAAATTCTGCAGATTCCCACATCTCTACGTAATCTGCACAAACAATTTCTCCATATCCCTCAATTTAAACAAACCTGGTTCGATGCGGAAAGCAAAATATCAAAACTTACCAATTGATGAGATTCTATCATTTTCTCTATCTGCAGATATTTCTCATTCCCCATATTTGTAAAATCTTTTATTTTAATGAAATTCTCTGCTTGTAGGATCTGCTGCTTCTCTCCATGTACAAGTTAGTTACTCTCCAACAACCTCACTATGTCTATTAATTTCCTCTGCCTATCTAAACAAGTGTCTCTATTTCAATCGCTCCACACATCTAGACTTAGTTATGATTCAACTGAACTTACAATTTCTGAATTTCAATATCTATCAGTAAATGTAGTTCTCTGCATCTATCAAAATCGTATTTTTCAGTAATTTCTTAGATTGAGCTCATTTGCAGGTTACCTGCATTCTCTGCAACTTCAATTTCTCCATTTCTTCAGTTTCAGCAAACGCGGTTCTCTGTATCTATCAATCTCGCAATTTCGAGCAATAACACATATTGAAGCATTTTCTCTATAAGCAGATATAACATATTCGTACTCTTTGCAAAATCTCCTATCTTCATCAAATTCTATCTTTGTATCATCTGCTCGTTCACTGATTGTACAACTTTCTTCAATTCAATCACTTTCTACATCTCCAATAATTTTTAATGTTGAACTACACAAATAGAACGATTTCTAACAAACTACTCATTTTTCAATGTTCTTTGTTTAATTATGCCTTCAATATCTGCATTCTTATCTTTTTCAACAGAATTGCTTTCTACGTCAAGCAAAAGTACTCAGTTTCTTGTAATTCATCAAATTCTGCAGATTCCCACATCTCTACGTAATCTGCACAAACAATTTCTCCATATCCCTCAATTTAAACAAACCTGGTTCGATGCGGAAAGCAAAATATCAAAACTTACCAATTGATGAGATTCTATCATTTTCTCTATCTGCAGATATTTCTCATTCCCCATATTTGTAAAATCTTTTATTTTAATGAAATTCTCTGCTTGTAGGATCTGCTGCTTCTCTCCATGTACAAGTTAGTTACTCTCCAACAACCTCACTATGTCTATTAATTTCCTCTGCCTATCTAAACAAGTGTCTCTATTTCAATCGCTCCACACATCTAGACTTAGTTATGATTCAACTGAACTTACAATTTCTGAATTTCAATATCTATCAGTAAATGTAGTTCTCTGCATCTATCAAAATCGTATTTTTCAGTAATTTCTTAGATTGAGCTCATTTGCAGGTTACCTGCATTCTCTGCAACTTCAATTTCTCCATTTCTTCAGTTTCAGCAAACGCGGTTCTCTGTATCTATCAATCTCGCAATTTCGAGCAATAACACATATTGAAGCATTTTCTCTATAAGCAGATATAACATATTCGTACTCTTTGCAAAATCTCCTATCTTCATCAAATTCTATCTTTGTATCATCTGCTCGTTCACTGATTGTACAACTTTCTTCAATTCAATCACTTTCTACATCTCCA
Organism: Carcharodon carcharias; assembly: GCF_017639515.1. Taxonomy (NCBI): domain Eukaryota; kingdom Metazoa; phylum Chordata; class Chondrichthyes; order Lamniformes; family Lamnidae; genus Carcharodon; species Carcharodon carcharias. Next base: position 358,165 of record NW_024470813.1, on the reverse strand, counting down.
ATAATTTTTAATGTTGAACTACACAAATAGAACGATTTCTAACAAACTACTCATTTTTCAATGTTCTTTGTTTAATTATGCCTTCAATATCTGCATTCTTATCTTTTTCAACAGAATTGCTTTCTACGTCAAGCAAAAGTACTCAGTTTCTTGTAATTCATCAAATTCTGCAGATTCCCACATCTCTACGTAATCTGCACAAACAATTTCTCCATATCCCTCAATTTAAACAAACCTGGTTCGATGCGGAAAGCAAAATATCAAAACTTACCAATTGATGAGATTCTATCATTTTCTCTATCTGCAGATATTTCTCATTCCCCATATTTGTAAAATCTTTTATTTTAATGAAATTCTCTGCTTGTAGGATCTGCTGCTTCTCTCCATGTACAAGTTAGTTACTCTCCAACAACCTCACTATGTCTATTAATTTCCTCTGCCTATCTAAACAAGTGTCTCTATTTCAATCGCTCCACACATCTAGACTTAGTTATGATTCAACTGAACTTACAATTTCTGAATTTCAATATCTATCAGTAAATGTAGTTCTCTGCATCTATCAAAATCGTATTTTTCAGTAATTTCTTAGATTGAGCTCATTTGCAGGTTACCTGCATTCTCTGCAACTTCAATTTCTCCATTTCTTCAGTTTCAGCAAACGCGGTTCTCTGTATCTATCAATCTCGCAATTTCGAGCAATAACACATATTGAAGCATTTTCTCTATAAGCAGATATAACATATTCGTACTCTTTGCAAAATCTCCTATCTTCATCAAATTCTATCTTTGTATCATCTGCTCGTTCACTGATTGTACAACTTTCTTCAATTCAATCACTTTCTACATCTCCAATAATTTTTAATGTTGAACTACACAAATAGAACGATTTCTAACAAACTACTCATTTTTCAATGTTCTTTGTTTAATTATGCCTTCAATATCTGCATTCTTATCTTTTTCAACAGAATTGCTTTCTACGTCAAGCAAAAGTACTCAGTTTCTTGTAATTCATCAAATTCTGCAGATTCCCACATCTCTACGTAATCTGCACAAACAATTTCTCCATATCCCTCAATTTAAACAAACCTGGTTCGATGCGGAAAGCAAAATATCAAAACTTACCAATTGATGAGATTCTATCATTTTCTCTATCTGCAGATATTTCTCATTCCCCATATTTGTAAAATCTTTTATTTTAATGAAATTCTCTGCTTGTAGGATCTGCTGCTTCTCTCCATGTACAAGTTAGTTACTCTCCAACAACCTCACTATGTCTATTAATTTCCTCTGCCTATCTAAACAAGTGTCTCTATTTCAATCGCTCCACACATCTAGACTTAGTTATGATTCAACTGAACTTACAATTTCTGAATTTCAATATCTATCAGTAAATGTAGTTCTCTGCATCTATCAAAATCGTATTTTTCAGTAATTTCTTAGATTGAGCTCATTTGCAGGTTACCTGCATTCTCTGCAACTTCAATTTCTCCATTTCTTCAGTTTCAGCAAACGCGGTTCTCTGTATCTATCAATCTCGCAATTTCGAGCAATAACACATATTGAAGCATTTTCTCTATAAGCAGATATAACATATTCGTACTCTTTGCAAAATCTCCTATCTTCATCAAATTCTATCTTTGTATCATCTGCTCGTTCACTGATTGTACAACTTTCTTCAATTCAATCACTTTCTACATCTCCAATAATTTTTAATGTTGAACTACACAAATAGAACGATTTCTAACAAACTACTCATTTTTCAATGTTCTTTGTTTAATTATGCCTTCAATATCTGCATTCTTATCTTTTTCAACAGAATTGCTTTCTACGTCAAGCAAAAGTACTCAGTTTCTTGTAATTCATCAAATTCTGCAGATTCCCACATCTCTACGTAATCTGCACAAACAATTTCTCCATATCCCTCAATTTAAACAAACCTGGTTCGATGCGGAAAGCAAAATATCAAAACTTACCAATTGATGAGATTCTATCATTTTCTCTATCTGCAGATATTTCTCATTCCCCATATTTGTAAAATCTTTTATTTTAATGAAATTCTCTGCTTGTAGGATCTGCTGCTTCTCTCCATGTACAAGTTAGTTACTCTCCAACAACCTCACTATGTCTATTAATTTCCTCTGCCTATCTAAACAAGTGTCTCTATTTCAATCGCTCCACACATCTAGACTTAGTTATGATTCAACTGAACTTACAATTTCTGAATTTCAATATCTATCAGTAAATGTAGTTCTCTGCATCTATCAAAATCGTATTTTTCAGTAATTTCTTAGATTGAGCTCATTTGCAGGTTACCTGCATTCTCTGCAACTTCAATTTCTCCATTTCTTCAGTTTCAGCAAACGCGGTTCTCTGTATCTATCAATCTCGCAATTTCGAGCAATAACACATATTGAAGCATTTTCTCTATAAGCAGATATAACATATTCGTACTCTTTGCAAAATCTCCTATCTTCATCAAATTCTATCTTTGTATCATCTGCTCGTTCACTGATTGTACAACTTTCTTCAATTCAATCACTTTCTACATCTCCAATAATTTTTAATGTTGAACTACACAAATAGAACGATTTCTAACAAACTACTCATTTTTCAATGTTCTTTGTTTAATTATGCCTTCAATATCTGCATTCTTATCTTTTTCAACAGAATTGCTTTCTACGTCAAGCAAAAGTACTCAGTTTCTTGTAATTCATCAAATTCTGCAGATTCCCACATCTCTACGTAATCTGCACAAACAATTTCTCCATATCCCTCAATTTAAACAAACCTGGTTCGATGCGGAAAGCAAAATATCAAAACTTACCAATTGATGAGATTCTATCATTTTCTCTATCTGCAGATATTTCTCATTCCCCATATTTGTAAAATCTTTTATTTTAATGAAATTCTCTGCTTGTAGGATCTGCTGCTTCTCTCCATGTACAAGTTAGTTACTCTCCAACAACCTCACTATGTCTATTAATTTCCTCTGCCTATCTAAACAAGTGTCTCTATTTCAATCGCTCCACACATCTAGACTTAGTTATGATTCAACTGAACTTACAATTTCTGAATTTCAATATCTATCAGTAAATGTAGTTCTCTGCATCTATCAAAATCGTATTTTTCAGTAATTTCTTAGATTGAGCTCATTTGCAGGTTACCTGCATTCTCTGCAACTTCAATTTCTCCATTTCTTCAGTTTCAGCAAACGCGGTTCTCTGTATCTATCAATCTCGCAATTTCGAGCAATAACACATATTGAAGCATTTTCTCTATAAGCAGATATAACATATTCGTACTCTTTGCAAAATCTCCTATCTTCATCAAATTCTATCTTTGTATCATCTGCTCGTTCACTGATTGTACAACTTTCTTCAATTCAATCACTTTCTACATCTCCAATAATTTTTAATGTTGAACTACACAAATAGAACGATTTCTAACAAACTACTCATTTTTCAATGTTCTTTGTTTAATTATGCCTTCAATATCTGCATTCTTATCTTTTTCAACAGAATTGCTTTCTACGTCAAGCAAAAGTACTCAGTTTCTTGTAATTCATCAAATTCTGCAGATTCCCACATCTCTACGTAATCTGCACAAACAATTTCTCCATATCCCTCAATTTAAACAAACCTGGTTCGATGCGGAAAGCAAAATATCAAAACTTACCAATTGATGAGATTCTATCATTTTCTCTATCTGCAGATATTTCTCATTCCCCATATTTGTAAAATCTTTTATTTTAATGAAATTCTCTGCTTGTAGGATCTGCTGCTTCTCTCCATGTACAAGTTAGTTACTCTCCAACAACCTCACTATGTCTATTAATTTCCTCTGCCTATCTAAACAAGTGTCTCTATTTCAATCGCTCCACACATCTAGACTTAGTTATGATTCAACTGAACTTACAATTTCTGAATTTCAATATCTATCAGTAAATGTAGTTCTCTGCATCTATCAAAATCGTATTTTTCAGTAATTTCTTAGATTGAGCTCATTTGCAGGTTACCTGCATTCTCTGCAACTTCAATTTCTCCATTTCTTCAGTTTCAGCAAACGCGGTTCTCTGTATCTATCAATCTCGCAATTTCGAGCAATAACACATATTGAAGCATTTTCTCTATAAGCAGATATAACATATTCGTACTCTTTGCAAAATCTCCTATCTTCATCAAATTCTATCTTTGTATCATCTGCTCGTTCACTGATTGTACAACTTTCTTCAATTCAATCACTTTCTACATCTCCAATAATTTTTAATGTTGAACTACACAAATAGAACGATTTCTAACAAACTACTCATTTTTCAATGTTCTTTGTTTAATTATGCCTTCAATATCTGCATTCTTATCTTTTTCAACAGAATTGCTTTCTACGTCAAGCAAAAGTACTCAGTTTCTTGTAATTCATCAAATTCTGCAGATTCCCACATCTCTACGTAATCTGCACAAACAATTTCTCCATATCCCTCAATTTAAACAAACCTGGTTCGATGCGGAAAGCAAAATATCAAAACTTACCAATTGATGAGATTCTATCATTTTCTCTATCTGCAGATATTTCTCATTCCCCATATTTGTAAAATCTTTTATTTTAATGAAATTCTCTGCTTGTAGGATCTGCTGCTTCTCTCCATGTACAAGTTAGTTACTCTCCAACAACCTCACTATGTCTATTAATTTCCTCTGCCTATCTAAACAAGTGTCTCTATTTCAATCGCTCCACACATCTAGACTTAGTTATGATTCAACTGAACTTACAATTTCTGAATTTCAATATCTATCAGTAAATGTAGTTCTCTGCATCTATCAAAATCGTATTTTTCAGTAATTTCTTAGATTGAGCTCATTTGCAGGTTACCTGCATTCTCTGCAACTTCAATTTCTCCATTTCTTCAGTTTCAGCAAACGCGGTTCTCTGTATCTATCAATCTCGCAATTTCGAGCAATAACACATATTGAAGCATTTTCTCTATAAGCAGATATAACATATTCGTACTCTTTGCAAAATCTCCTATCTTCATCAAATTCTATCTTTGTATCATCTGCTCGTTCACTGATTGTACAACTTTCTTCAATTCAATCACTTTCTACATCTCCAATAATTTTTAATGTTGAACTACACAAATAGAACGATTTCTAACAAACTACTCATTTTTCAATGTTCTTTGTTTAATTATGCCTTCAATATCTGCATTCTTATCTTTTTCAACAGAATTGCTTTCTACGTCAAGCAAAAGTACTCAGTTTCTTGTAATTCATCAAATTCTGCAGATTCCCACATCTCTACGTAATCTGCACAAACAATTTCTCCATATCCCTCAATTTAAACAAACCTGGTTCGATGCGGAAAGCAAAATATCAAAACTTACCAATTGATGAGATTCTATCATTTTCTCTATCTGCAGATATTTCTCATTCCCCATATTTGTAAAATCTTTTATTTTAATGAAATTCTCTGCTTGTAGGATCTGCTGCTTCTCTCCATGTACAAGTTAGTTACTCTCCAACAACCTCACTATGTCTATTAATTTCCTCTGCCTATCTAAACAAGTGTCTCTATTTCAATCGCTCCACACATCTAGACTTAGTTATGATTCAACTGAACTTACAATTTCTGAATTTCAATATCTATCAGTAAATGTAGTTCTCTGCATCTATCAAAATCGTATTTTTCAGTAATTTCTTAGATTGAGCTCATTTGCAGGTTACCTGCATTCTCTGCAACTTCAATTTCTCCATTTCTTCAGTTTCAGCAAACGCGGTTCTCTGTATCTATCAATCTCGCAATTTCGAGCAATAACACATATTGAAGCATTTTCTCTATAAGCAGATATAACATATTCGTACTCTTTGCAAAATCTCCTATCTTCATCAAATTCTATCTTTGTATCATCTGCTCGTTCACTGATTGTACAACTTTCTTCAATTCAATCACTTTCTACATCTCCAATAATTTTTAATGTTGAACTACACAAATAGAACGATTTCTAACAAACTACTCATTTTTCAATGTTCTTTGTTTAATTATGCCTTCAATATCTGCATTCTTATCTTTTTCAACAGAATTGCTTTCTACGTCAAGCAAAAGTACTCAGTTTCTTGTAATTCATCAAATTCTGCAGATTCCCACATCTCTACGTAATCTGCACAAACAATTTCTCCATATCCCTCAATTTAAACAAACCTGGTTCGATGCGGAAAGCAAAATATCAAAACTTACCAATTGATGAGATTCTATCATTTTCTCTATCTGCAGATATTTCTCATTCCCCATATTTGTAAAATCTTTTATTTTAATGAAATTCTCTGCTTGTAGGATCTGCTGCTTCTCTCCATGTACAAGTTAGTTACTCTCCAACAACCTCACTATGTCTATTAATTTCCTCTGCCTATCTAAACAAGTGTCTCTATTTCAATCGCTCCACACATCTAGACTTAGTTATGATTCAACTGAACTTACAATTTCTGAATTTCAATATCTATCAGTAAATGTAGTTCTCTGCATCTATCAAAATCGTATTTTTCAGTAATTTCTTAGATTGAGCTCATTTGCAGGTTACCTGCATTCTCTGCAACTTCAATTTCTCCATTTCTTCAGTTTCAGCAAACGCGGTTCTCTGTATCTATCAATCTCGCAATTTCGAGCAATAACACATATTGAAGCATTTTCTCTATAAGCAGATATAACATATTCGTACTCTTTGCAAAATCTCCTATCTTCATCAAATTCTATCTTTGTATCATCTGCTCGTTCACTGATTGTACAACTTTCTTCAATTCAATCACTTTCTACATCTCCAATAATTTTTAATGTTGAACTACACAAATAGAACGATTTCTAACAAACTACTCATTTTTCAATGTTCTTTGTTTAATTATGCCTTCAATATCTGCATTCTTATCTTTTTCAACAGAATTGCTTTCTACGTCAAGCAAAAGTACTCAGTTTCTTGTAATTCATCAAATTCTGCAGATTCCCACATCTCTACGTAATCTGCACAAACAATTTCTCCATATCCCTCAATTTAAACAAACCTGGTTCGATGCGGAAAGCAAAATATCAAAACTTACCAATTGATGAGATTCTATCATTTTCTCTATCTGCAGATATTTCTCATTCCCCATATTTGTAAAATCTTTTATTTTAATGAAATTCTCTGCTTGTAGGATCTGCTGCTTCTCTCCATGTACAAGTTAGTTACTCTCCAACAACCTCACTATGTCTATTAATTTCCTCTGCCTATCTAAACAAGTGTCTCTATTTCAATCGCTCCACACATCTAGACTTAGTTATGATTCAACTGAACTTACAATTTCTGAATTTCAATATCTATCAGTAAATGTAGTTCTCTGCATCTATCAAAATCGTATTTTTCAGTAATTTCTTAGATTGAGCTCATTTGCAGGTTACCTGCATTCTCTGCAACTTCAATTTCTCCATTTCTTCAGTTTCAGCAAACGCGGTTCTCTGTATCTATCAATCTCGCAATTTCGAGCAATAACACATATTGAAGCATTTTCTCTATAAGCAGATATAACATATTCGTACTCTTTGCAAAATCTCCTATCTTCATCAAATTCTATCTTTGTATCATCTGCTCGTTCACTGATTGTACAACTTTCTTCAATTCAATCACTTTCTACATCTCCAATAATTTTTAATGTTGAACTACACAAATAGAACGATTTCTAACAAACTACTCATTTTTCAATGTTCTTTGTTTAATTATGCCTTCAATATCTGCATTCTTATCTTTTTCAACAGAATTGCTTTCTACGTCAAGCAAAAGTACTCAGTTTCTTGTAATTCATCAAATTCTGCAGATTCCCACATCTCTACGTAATCTGCACAAACAATTTCTCCATATCCCTCAATTTAAACAAACCTGGTTCGATGCGGAAAGCAAAATATCAAAACTTACCAATTGATGAGATTCTATCATTTTCTCTATCTGCAGATATTTCTCATTCCCCATATTTGTAAAATCTTTTATTTTAATGAAATTCTCTGCTTGTAGGATCTGCTGCTTCTCTCCATGTACAAGTTAGTTACTCTCCAACAACCTCACTATGTCTATTAATTTCCTCTGCCTATCTAAACAAGTGTCTCTATTTCAATCGCTCCACACATCTAGACTTAGTTATGATTCAACTGAACTTACAATTTCTGAATTTCAATATCTATCAGTAAATGTAGTTCTCTGCATCTATCAAAATCGTATTTTTCAGTAATTTCTTAGATTGAGCTCATTTGCAGGTTACCTGCATTCTCTGCAACTTCAATTTCTCCATTTCTTCAGTTTCAGCAAACGCGGTTCTCTGTATCTATCAATCTCGCAATTTCGAGCAATAACACATATTGAAGCATTTTCTCTATAAGCAGATATAACATATTCGTACTCTTTGCAAAATCTCCTATCTTCATCAAATTCTATCTTTGTATCATCTGCTCGTTCACTGATTGTACAACTTTCTTCAATTCAATCACTTTCTACATCTCCAATAATTTTTAATGTTGAACTACACAAATAGAACGATTTCTAACAAACTACTCATTTTTCAATGTTCTTTGTTTAATTATGCCTTCAATATCTGCATTCTTATCTTTTTCAACAGAATTGCTTTCTACGTCAAGCAAAAGTACTCAGTTTCTTGTAATTCATCAAATTCTGCAGATTCCCACATCTCTACGTAATCTGCACAAACAATTTCTCCATATCCCTCAATTTAAACAAACCTGGTTCGATGCGGAAAGCAAAATATCAAAACTTACCAATTGATGAGATTCTATCATTTTCTCTATCTGCAGATATTTCTCATTCCCCATATTTGTAAAATCTTTTATTTTAATGAAATTCTCTGCTTGTAGGATCTGCTGCTTCTCTCCATGTACAAGTTAGTTACTCTCCAACAACCTCACTATGTCTATTAATTTCCTCTGCCTATCTAAACAAGTGTCTCTATTTCAATCGCTCCACACATCTAGACTTAGTTATGATTCAACTGAACTTACAATTTCTGAATTTCAATATCTATCAGTAAATGTAGTTCTCTGCATCTATCAAAATCGTATTTTTCAGTAATTTCTTAGATTGAGCTCATTTGCAGGTTACCTGCATTCTCTGCAACTTCAATTTCTCCATTTCTTCAGTTTCAGCAAACGCGGTTCTCTGTATCTATCAATCTCGCAATTTCGAGCAATAACACATATTGAAGCATTTTCTCTATAAGCAGATATAACATATTCGTACTCTTTGCAAAATCTCCTATCTTCATCAAATTCTATCTTTGTATCATCTGCTCGTTCACTGATTGTACAACTTTCTTCAATTCAATCACTTTCTACATCTCCAATAATTTTTAATGTTGAACTACACAAATAGAACGATTTCTAACAAACTACTCATTTTTCAATGTTCTTTGTTTAATTATGCCTTCAATATCTGCATTCTTATCTTTTTCAACAGAATTGCTTTCTACGTCAAGCAAAAGTACTCAGTTTCTTGTAATTCATCAAATTCTGCAGATTCCCACATCTCTACGTAATCTGCACAAACAATTTCTCCATATCCCTCAATTTAAACAAACCTGGTTCGATGCGGAAAGCAAAATATCAAAACTTACCAATTGATGAGATTCTATCATTTTCTCTATCTGCAGATATTTCTCATTCCCCATATTTGTAAAATCTTTTATTTTAATGAAATTCTCTGCTTGTAGGATCTGCTGCTTCTCTCCATGTACAAGTTAGTTACTCTCCAACAACCTCACTATGTCTATTAATTTCCTCTGCCTATCTAAACAAGTGTCTCTATTTCAATCGCTCCACACATCTAGACTTAGTTATGATTCAACTGAACTTACAATTTCTGAATTTCAATATCTATCAGTAAATGTAGTTCTCTGCATCTATCAAAATCGTATTTTTCAGTAATTTCTTAGATTGAGCTCATTTGCAGGTTACCTGCATTCTCTGCAACTTCAATTTCTCCATTTCTTCAGTTTCAGCAAACGCGGTTCTCTGTATCTATCAATCTCGCAATTTCGAGCAATAACACATATTGAAGCATTTTCTCTATAAGCAGATATAACATATTCGTACTCTTTGCAAAATCTCCTATCTTCATCAAATTCTATCTTTGTATCATCTGCTCGTTCACTGATTGTACAACTTTCTTCAATTCAATCACTTTCTACATCTCCAATAATTTTTAATGTTGAACTACACAAATAGAACGATTTCTAACAAACTACTCATTTTTCAATGTTCTTTGTTTAATTATGCCTTCAATATCTGCATTCTTATCTTTTTCAACAGAATTGCTTTCTACGTCAAGCAAAAGTACTCAGTTTCTTGTAATTCATCAAATTCTGCAGATTCCCACATCTCTACGTAATCTGCACAAACAATTTCTCCATATCCCTCAATTTAAACAAACCTGGTTCGATGCGGAAAGCAAAATATCAAAACTTACCAATTGATGAGATTCTATCATTTTCTCTATCTGCAGATATTTCTCATTCCCCATATTTGTAAAATCTTTTATTTTAATGAAATTCTCTGCTTGTAGGATCTGCTGCTTCTCTCCATGTACAAGTTAGTTACTCTCCAACAACCTCACTATGTCTATTAATTTCCTCTGCCTATCTAAACAAGTGTCTCTATTTCAATCGCTCCACACATCTAGACTTAGTTATGATTCAACTGAACTTACAATTTCTGAATTTCAATATCTATCAGTAAATGTAGTTCTCTGCATCTATCAAAATCGTATTTTTCAGTAATTTCTTAGATTGAGCTCATTTGCAGGTTACCTGCATTCTCTGCAACTTCAATTTCTCCATTTCTTCAGTTTCAGCAAACGCGGTTCTCTGTATCTATCAATCTCGCAATTTCGAGCAATAACACATATTGAAGCATTTTCTCTATAAGCAGATATAACATATTCGTACTCTTTGCAAAATCTCCTATCTTCATCAAATTCTATCTTTGTATCATCTGCTCGTTCACTGATTGTACAACTTTCTTCAATTCAATCACTTTCTACATCTCCAATAATTTTTAATGTTGAACTACACAAATAGAACGATTTCTAACAAACTACTCATTTTTCAATGTTCTTTGTTTAATTATGCCTTCAATATCTGCATTCTTATCTTTTTCAACAGAATTGCTTTCTACGTCAAGCAAAAGTACTCAGTTTCTTGTAATTCATCAAATTCTGCAGATTCCCACATCTCTACGTAATCTGCACAAACAATTTCTCCATATCCCTCAATTTAAACAAACCTGGTTCGATGCGGAAAGCAAAATATCAAAACTTACCAATTGATGAGATTCTATCATTTTCTCTATCTGCAGATATTTCTCATTCCCCATATTTGTAAAATCTTTTATTTTAATGAAATTCTCTGCTTGTAGGATCTGCTGCTTCTCTCCATGTACAAGTTAGTTACTCTCCAACAACCTCACTATGTCTATTAATTTCCTCTGCCTATCTAAACAAGTGTCTCTATTTCAATCGCTCCACACATCTAGACTTAGTTATGATTCAACTGAACTTACAATTTCTGAATTTCAATATCTATCAGTAAATGTAGTTCTCTGCATCTATCAAAATCGTATTTTTCAGTAATTTCTTAGATTGAGCTCATTTGCAGGTTACCTGCATTCTCTGCAACTTCAATTTCTCCATTTCTTCAGTTTCAGCAAACGCGGTTCTCTGTATCTATCAATCTCGCAATTTCGAGCAATAACACATATTGAAGCATTTTCTCTATAAGCAGATATAACATATTCGTACTCTTTGCAAAATCTCCTATCTTCATCAAATTCTATCTTTGTATCATCTGCTCGTTCACTGATTGTACAACTTTCTTCAATTCAATCACTTTCTACATCTCCAATAATTTTTAATGTTGAACTACACAAATAGAACGATTTCTAACAAACTACTCATTTTTCAATGTTCTTTGTTTAATTATGCCTTCAATATCTGCATTCTTATCTTTTTCAACAGAATTGCTTTCTACGTCAAGCAAAAGTACTCAGTTTCTTGTAATTCATCAAATTCTGCAGATTCCCACATCTCTACGTAATCTGCACAAACAATTTCTCCATATCCCTCAATTTAAACAAACCTGGTTCGATGCGGAAAGCAAAATATCAAAACTTACCAATTGATGAGATTCTATCATTTTCTCTATCTGCAGATATTTCTCATTCCCCATATTTGTAAAATCTTTTATTTTAATGAAATTCTCTGCTTGTAGGATCTGCTGCTTCTCTCCATGTACAAGTTAGTTACTCTCCAACAACCTCACTATGTCTATTAATTTCCTCTGCCTATCTAAACAAGTGTCTCTATTTCAATCGCTCCACACATCTAGACTTAGTTATGATTCAACTGAACTTACAATTTCTGAATTTCAATATCTATCAGTAAATGTAGTTCTCTGCATCTATCAAAATCGTATTTTTCAGTAATTTCTTAGATTGAGCTCATTTGCAGGTTACCTGCATTCTCTGCAACTTCAATTTCTCCATTTCTTCAGTTTCAGCAAACGCGGTTCTCTGTATCTATCAATCTCGCAATTTCGAGCAATAACACATATTGAAGCATTTTCTCTATAAGCAGATATAACATATTCGTACTCTTTGCAAAATCTCCTATCTTCATCAAATTCTATCTTTGTATCATCTGCTCGTTCACTGATTGTACAACTTTCTTCAATTCAATCACTTTCTACATCTCCAATAATTTTTAATGTTGAACTACACAAATAGAACGATTTCTAACAAACTACTCATTTTTCAATGTTCTTTGTTTAATTATGCCTTCAATATCTGCATTCTTATCTTTTTCAACAGAATTGCTTTCTACGTCAAGCAAAAGTACTCAGTTTCTTGTAATTCATCAAATTCTGCAGATTCCCACATCTCTACGTAATCTGCACAAACAATTTCTCCATATCCCTCAATTTAAACAAACCTGGTTCGATGCGGAAAGCAAAATATCAAAACTTACCAATTGATGAGATTCTATCATTTTCTCTATCTGCAGATATTTCTCATTCCCCATATTTGTAAAATCTTTTATTTTAATGAAATTCTCTGCTTGTAGGATCTGCTGCTTCTCTCCATGTACAAGTTAGTTACTCTCCAACAACCTCACTATGTCTATTAATTTCCTCTGCCTATCTAAACAAGTGTCTCTATTTCAATCGCTCCACACATCTAGACTTAGTTATGATTCAACTGAACTTACAATTTCTGAATTTCAATATCTATCAGTAAATGTAGTTCTCTGCATCTATCAAAATCGTATTTTTCAGTAATTTCTTAGATTGAGCTCATTTGCAGGTTACCTGCATTCTCTGCAACTTCAATTTCTCCATTTCTTCAGTTTCAGCAAACGCGGTTCTCTGTATCTATCAATCTCGCAATTTCGAGCAATAACACATATTGAAGCATTTTCTCTATAAGCAGATATAACATATTCGTACTCTTTGCAAAATCTCCTATCTTCATCAAATTCTATCTTTGTATCATCTGCTCGTTCACTGATTGTACAACTTTCTTCAATTCAATCACTTTCTACATCTCCAATAATTTTTAATGTTGAACTACACAAATAGAACGATTTCTAACAAACTACTCATTTTTCAATGTTCTTTGTTTAATTATGCCTTCAATATCTGCATTCTTATCTTTTTCAACAGAATTGCTTTCTACGTCAAGCAAAAGTACTCAGTTTCTTGTAATTCATCAAATTCTGCAGATTCCCACATCTCTACGTAATCTGCACAAACAATTTCTCCATATCCCTCAATTTAAACAAACCTGGTTCGATGCGGAAAGCAAAATATCAAAACTTACCAATTGATGAGATTCTATCATTTTCTCTATCTGCAGATATTTCTCATTCCCCATATTTGTAAAATCTTTTATTTTAATGAAATTCTCTGCTTGTAGGATCTGCTGCTTCTCTCCATGTACAAGTTAGTTACTCTCCAACAACCTCACTATGTCTATTAATTTCCTCTGCCTATCTAAACAAGTGTCTCTATTTCAATCGCTCCACACATCTAGACTTAGTTATGATTCAACTGAACTTACAATTTCTGAATTTCAATATCTATCAGTAAATGTAGTTCTCTGCATCTATCAAAATCGTATTTTTCAGTAATTTCTTAGATTGAGCTCATTTGCAGGTTACCTGCATTCTCTGCAACTTCAATTTCTCCATTTCTTCAGTTTCAGCAAACGCGGTTCTCTGTATCTATCAATCTCGCAATTTCGAGCAATAACACATATTGAAGCATTTTCTCTATAAGCAGATATAACATATTCGTACTCTTTGCAAAATCTCCTATCTTCATCAAATTCTATCTTTGTATCATCTGCTCGTTCACTGATTGTACAACTTTCTTCAATTCAATCACTTTCTACATCTCCAATAATTTTTAATGTTGAACTACACAAATAGAACGATTTCTAACAAACTACTCATTTTTCAATGTTCTTTGTTTAATTATGCCTTCAATATCTGCATTCTTATCTTTTTCAACAGAATTGCTTTCTACGTCAAGCAAAAGTACTCAGTTTCTTGTAATTCATCAAATTCTGCAGATTCCCACATCTCTACGTAATCTGCACAAACAATTTCTCCATATCCCTCAATTTAAACAAACCTGGTTCGATGCGGAAAGCAAAATATCAAAACTTACCAATTGATGAGATTCTATCATTTTCTCTATCTGCAGATATTTCTCATTCCCCATATTTGTAAAATCTTTTATTTTAATGAAATTCTCTGCTTGTAGGATCTGCTGCTTCTCTCCATGTACAAGTTAGTTACTCTCCAACAACCTCACTATGTCTATTAATTTCCTCTGCCTATCTAAACAAGTGTCTCTATTTCAATCGCTCCACACATCTAGACTTAGTTATGATTCAACTGAACTTACAATTTCTGAATTTCAATATCTATCAGTAAATGTAGTTCTCTGCATCTATCAAAATCGTATTTTTCAGTAATTTCTTAGATTGAGCTCATTTGCAGGTTACCTGCATTCTCTGCAACTTCAATTTCTCCATTTCTTCAGTTTCAGCAAACGCGGTTCTCTGTATCTATCAATCTCGCAATTTCGAGCAATAACACATATTGAAGCATTTTCTCTATAAGCAGATATAACATATTCGTACTCTTTGCAAAATCTCCTATCTTCATCAAATTCTATCTTTGTATCATCTGCTCGTTCACTGATTGTACAACTTTCTTCAATTCAATCACTTTCTACATCTCCAATAATTTTTAATGTTGAACTACACAAATAGAACGATTTCTAACAAACTACTCATTTTTCAATGTTCTTTGTTTAATTATGCCTTCAATATCTGCATTCTTATCTTTTTCAACAGAATTGCTTTCTACGTCAAGCAAAAGTACTCAGTTTCTTGTAATTCATCAAATTCTGCAGATTCCCACATCTCTACGTAATCTGCACAAACAATTTCTCCATATCCCTCAATTTAAACAAACCTGGTTCGATGCGGAAAGCAAAATATCAAAACTTACCAATTGATGAGATTCTATCATTTTCTCTATCTGCAGATATTTCTCATTCCCCATATTTGTAAAATCTTTTATTTTAATGAAATTCTCTGCTTGTAGGATCTGCTGCTTCTCTCCATGTACAAGTTAGTTACTCTCCAACAACCTCACTATGTCTATTAATTTCCTCTGCCTATCTAAACAAGTGTCTCTATTTCAATCGCTCCACACATCTAGACTTAGTTATGATTCAACTGAACTTACAATTTCTGAATTTCAATATCTATCAGTAAATGTAGTTCTCTGCATCTATCAAAATCGTATTTTTCAGTAATTTCTTAGATTGAGCTCATTTGCAGGTTACCTGCATTCTCTGCAACTTCAATTTCTCCATTTCTTCAGTTTCAGCAAACGCGGTTCTCTGTATCTATCAATCTCGCAATTTCGAGCAATAACACATATTGAAGCATTTTCTCTATAAGCAGATATAACATATTCGTACTCTTTGCAAAATCTCCTATCTTCATCAAATTCTATCTTTGTATCATCTGCTCGTTCACTGATTGTACAACTTTCTTCAATTCAATCACTTTCTACATCTCCAATAATTTTTAATGTTGAACTACACAAATAGAACGATTTCTAACAAACTACTCATTTTTCAATGTTCTTTGTTTAATTATGCCTTCAATATCTGCATTCTTATCTTTTTCAACAGAATTGCTTTCTACGTCAAGCAAAAGTACTCAGTTTCTTGTAATTCATCAAATTCTGCAGATTCCCACATCTCTACGTAATCTGCACAAACAATTTCTCCATATCCCTCAATTTAAACAAACCTGGTTCGATGCGGAAAGCAAAATATCAAAACTTACCAATTGATGAGATTCTATCATTTTCTCTATCTGCAGATATTTCTCATTCCCCATATTTGTAAAATCTTTTATTTTAATGAAATTCTCTGCTTGTAGGATCTGCTGCTTCTCTCCATGTACAAGTTAGTTACTCTCCAACAACCTCACTATGTCTATTAATTTCCTCTGCCTATCTAAACAAGTGTCTCTATTTCAATCGCTCCACACATCTAGACTTAGTTATGATTCAACTGAACTTACAATTTCTGAATTTCAATATCTATCAGTAAATGTAGTTCTCTGCATCTATCAAAATCGTATTTTTCAGTAATTTCTTAGATTGAGCTCATTTGCAGGTTACCTGCATTCTCTGCAACTTCAATTTCTCCATTTCTTCAGTTTCAGCAAACGCGGTTCTCTGTATCTATCAATCTCGCAATTTCGAGCAATAACACATATTGAAGCATTTTCTCTATAAGCAGATATAACATATTCGTACTCTTTGCAAAATCTCCTATCTTCATCAAATTCTATCTTTGTATCATCTGCTCGTTCACTGATTGTACAACTTTCTTCAATTCAATCACTTTCTACATCTCCAATAATTTTTAATGTTGAACTACACAAATAGAACGATTTCTAACAAACTACTCATTTTTCAATGTTCTTTGTTTAATTATGCCTTCAATATCTGCATTCTTATCTTTTTCAACAGAATTGCTTTCTACGTCAAGCAAAAGTACTCAGTTTCTTGTAATTCATCAAATTCTGCAGATTCCCACATCTCTACGTAATCTGCACAAACAATTTCTCCATATCCCTCAATTTAAACAAACCTGGTTCGATGCGGAAAGCAAAATATCAAAACTTACCAATTGATGAGATTCTATCATTTTCTCTATCTGCAGATATTTCTCATTCCCCATATTTGTAAAATCTTTTATTTTAATGAAATTCTCTGCTTGTAGGATCTGCTGCTTCTCTCCATGTACAAGTTAGTTACTCTCCAACAACCTCACTATGTCTATTAATTTCCTCTGCCTATCTAAACAAGTGTCTCTATTTCAATCGCTCCACACATCTAGACTTAGTTATGATTCAACTGAACTTACAATTTCTGAATTTCAATATCTATCAGTAAATGTAGTTCTCTGCATCTATCAAAATCGTATTTTTCAGTAATTTCTTAGATTGAGCTCATTTGCAGGTTACCTGCATTCTCTGCAACTTCAATTTCTCCATTTCTTCAGTTTCAGCAAACGCGGTTCTCTGTATCTATCAATCTCGCAATTTCGAGCAATAACACATATT
The DNA here is from genome assembly GCF_017639515.1 of Carcharodon carcharias. Classification (NCBI taxonomy): domain Eukaryota; kingdom Metazoa; phylum Chordata; class Chondrichthyes; order Lamniformes; family Lamnidae; genus Carcharodon; species Carcharodon carcharias. Next base: position 340,435 of record NW_024470813.1, on the reverse strand, counting down.
GAAGCATTTTCTCTATAAGCAGATATAACATATTCGTACTCTTTGCAAAATCTCCTATCTTCATCAAATTCTATCTTTGTATCATCTGCTCGTTCACTGATTGTACAACTTTCTTCAATTCAATCACTTTCTACATCTCCAATAATTTTTAATGTTGAACTACACAAATAGAACGATTTCTAACAAACTACTCATTTTTCAATGTTCTTTGTTTAATTATGCCTTCAATATCTGCATTCTTATCTTTTTCAACAGAATTGCTTTCTACGTCAAGCAAAAGTACTCAGTTTCTTGTAATTCATCAAATTCTGCAGATTCCCACATCTCTACGTAATCTGCACAAACAATTTCTCCATATCCCTCAATTTAAACAAACCTGGTTCGATGCGGAAAGCAAAATATCAAAACTTACCAATTGATGAGATTCTATCATTTTCTCTATCTGCAGATATTTCTCATTCCCCATATTTGTAAAATCTTTTATTTTAATGAAATTCTCTGCTTGTAGGATCTGCTGCTTCTCTCCATGTACAAGTTAGTTACTCTCCAACAACCTCACTATGTCTATTAATTTCCTCTGCCTATCTAAACAAGTGTCTCTATTTCAATCGCTCCACACATCTAGACTTAGTTATGATTCAACTGAACTTACAATTTCTGAATTTCAATATCTATCAGTAAATGTAGTTCTCTGCATCTATCAAAATCGTATTTTTCAGTAATTTCTTAGATTGAGCTCATTTGCAGGTTACCTGCATTCTCTGCAACTTCAATTTCTCCATTTCTTCAGTTTCAGCAAACGCGGTTCTCTGTATCTATCAATCTCGCAATTTCGAGCAATAACACATATTGAAGCATTTTCTCTATAAGCAGATATAACATATTCGTACTCTTTGCAAAATCTCCTATCTTCATCAAATTCTATCTTTGTATCATCTGCTCGTTCACTGATTGTACAACTTTCTTCAATTCAATCACTTTCTACATCTCCAATAATTTTTAATGTTGAACTACACAAATAGAACGATTTCTAACAAACTACTCATTTTTCAATGTTCTTTGTTTAATTATGCCTTCAATATCTGCATTCTTATCTTTTTCAACAGAATTGCTTTCTACGTCAAGCAAAAGTACTCAGTTTCTTGTAATTCATCAAATTCTGCAGATTCCCACATCTCTACGTAATCTGCACAAACAATTTCTCCATATCCCTCAATTTAAACAAACCTGGTTCGATGCGGAAAGCAAAATATCAAAACTTACCAATTGATGAGATTCTATCATTTTCTCTATCTGCAGATATTTCTCATTCCCCATATTTGTAAAATCTTTTATTTTAATGAAATTCTCTGCTTGTAGGATCTGCTGCTTCTCTCCATGTACAAGTTAGTTACTCTCCAACAACCTCACTATGTCTATTAATTTCCTCTGCCTATCTAAACAAGTGTCTCTATTTCAATCGCTCCACACATCTAGACTTAGTTATGATTCAACTGAACTTACAATTTCTGAATTTCAATATCTATCAGTAAATGTAGTTCTCTGCATCTATCAAAATCGTATTTTTCAGTAATTTCTTAGATTGAGCTCATTTGCAGGTTACCTGCATTCTCTGCAACTTCAATTTCTCCATTTCTTCAGTTTCAGCAAACGCGGTTCTCTGTATCTATCAATCTCGCAATTTCGAGCAATAACACATATTGAAGCATTTTCTCTATAAGCAGATATAACATATTCGTACTCTTTGCAAAATCTCCTATCTTCATCAAATTCTATCTTTGTATCATCTGCTCGTTCACTGATTGTACAACTTTCTTCAATTCAATCACTTTCTACATCTCCAATAATTTTTAATGTTGAACTACACAAATAGAACGATTTCTAACAAACTACTCATTTTTCAATGTTCTTTGTTTAATTATGCCTTCAATATCTGCATTCTTATCTTTTTCAACAGAATTGCTTTCTACGTCAAGCAAAAGTACTCAGTTTCTTGTAATTCATCAAATTCTGCAGATTCCCACATCTCTACGTAATCTGCACAAACAATTTCTCCATATCCCTCAATTTAAACAAACCTGGTTCGATGCGGAAAGCAAAATATCAAAACTTACCAATTGATGAGATTCTATCATTTTCTCTATCTGCAGATATTTCTCATTCCCCATATTTGTAAAATCTTTTATTTTAATGAAATTCTCTGCTTGTAGGATCTGCTGCTTCTCTCCATGTACAAGTTAGTTACTCTCCAACAACCTCACTATGTCTATTAATTTCCTCTGCCTATCTAAACAAGTGTCTCTATTTCAATCGCTCCACACATCTAGACTTAGTTATGATTCAACTGAACTTACAATTTCTGAATTTCAATATCTATCAGTAAATGTAGTTCTCTGCATCTATCAAAATCGTATTTTTCAGTAATTTCTTAGATTGAGCTCATTTGCAGGTTACCTGCATTCTCTGCAACTTCAATTTCTCCATTTCTTCAGTTTCAGCAAACGCGGTTCTCTGTATCTATCAATCTCGCAATTTCGAGCAATAACACATATTGAAGCATTTTCTCTATAAGCAGATATAACATATTCGTACTCTTTGCAAAATCTCCTATCTTCATCAAATTCTATCTTTGTATCATCTGCTCGTTCACTGATTGTACAACTTTCTTCAATTCAATCACTTTCTACATCTCCAATAATTTTTAATGTTGAACTACACAAATAGAACGATTTCTAACAAACTACTCATTTTTCAATGTTCTTTGTTTAATTATGCCTTCAATATCTGCATTCTTATCTTTTTCAACAGAATTGCTTTCTACGTCAAGCAAAAGTACTCAGTTTCTTGTAATTCATCAAATTCTGCAGATTCCCACATCTCTACGTAATCTGCACAAACAATTTCTCCATATCCCTCAATTTAAACAAACCTGGTTCGATGCGGAAAGCAAAATATCAAAACTTACCAATTGATGAGATTCTATCATTTTCTCTATCTGCAGATATTTCTCATTCCCCATATTTGTAAAATCTTTTATTTTAATGAAATTCTCTGCTTGTAGGATCTGCTGCTTCTCTCCATGTACAAGTTAGTTACTCTCCAACAACCTCACTATGTCTATTAATTTCCTCTGCCTATCTAAACAAGTGTCTCTATTTCAATCGCTCCACACATCTAGACTTAGTTATGATTCAACTGAACTTACAATTTCTGAATTTCAATATCTATCAGTAAATGTAGTTCTCTGCATCTATCAAAATCGTATTTTTCAGTAATTTCTTAGATTGAGCTCATTTGCAGGTTACCTGCATTCTCTGCAACTTCAATTTCTCCATTTCTTCAGTTTCAGCAAACGCGGTTCTCTGTATCTATCAATCTCGCAATTTCGAGCAATAACACATATTGAAGCATTTTCTCTATAAGCAGATATAACATATTCGTACTCTTTGCAAAATCTCCTATCTTCATCAAATTCTATCTTTGTATCATCTGCTCGTTCACTGATTGTACAACTTTCTTCAATTCAATCACTTTCTACATCTCCAATAATTTTTAATGTTGAACTACACAAATAGAACGATTTCTAACAAACTACTCATTTTTCAATGTTCTTTGTTTAATTATGCCTTCAATATCTGCATTCTTATCTTTTTCAACAGAATTGCTTTCTACGTCAAGCAAAAGTACTCAGTTTCTTGTAATTCATCAAATTCTGCAGATTCCCACATCTCTACGTAATCTGCACAAACAATTTCTCCATATCCCTCAATTTAAACAAACCTGGTTCGATGCGGAAAGCAAAATATCAAAACTTACCAATTGATGAGATTCTATCATTTTCTCTATCTGCAGATATTTCTCATTCCCCATATTTGTAAAATCTTTTATTTTAATGAAATTCTCTGCTTGTAGGATCTGCTGCTTCTCTCCATGTACAAGTTAGTTACTCTCCAACAACCTCACTATGTCTATTAATTTCCTCTGCCTATCTAAACAAGTGTCTCTATTTCAATCGCTCCACACATCTAGACTTAGTTATGATTCAACTGAACTTACAATTTCTGAATTTCAATATCTATCAGTAAATGTAGTTCTCTGCATCTATCAAAATCGTATTTTTCAGTAATTTCTTAGATTGAGCTCATTTGCAGGATACCTGCATTCTCTGCAACTTGAATTTCTCCATTTCTTCAGTTTCAGTAAATGCGGTTCTCTGTATCTATCAATCTCGCAATTTCGAGCAATAACACATATTGAAGCATTTTCTCTATAAGCAGATATAACATATTCGTACTCTTTGCAAAATCTCCTATCTTCATCAAATTCTATCTTTGTATCATCTGCTCGTTCACTGATTGTACAACTTTCTTCAATTCAATCACTTTCTACATCTCCAATAATTTTTAATGTTGAACTACACAAATAGAACGATTTCTAACAAACTACTCATTTTTCAATGTTCTTTGTTTAATTATGCCTTCAATATCTGCATTCTTATCTTTTTCAACAGAATTGCTTTCTACGTCAAGCAAAAGTACTCAGTTTCTTGTAATTCATCAAATTCTGCAGATTCCCACATCTCTACGTAATCTGCACAAACAATTTCTCCATATCCCTCAATTTAAACAAACCTGGTTCGATGCGGAAAGCAAAATATCAAAACTTACCAATTGATGAGATTCTATCATTTTCTCTATCTGCAGATATTTCTCATTCCCCATATTTGTAAAATCTTTTATTTTAATGAAATTCTCTGCTTGTAGGATCTGCTGCTTCTCTCCATGTACAAGTTAGTTACTCTCCAACAACCTCACTATGTCTATTAATTTCCTCTGCCTATCTAAACAAGTGTCTCTATTTCAATCGCTCCACACATCTAGACTTAGTTATGATTCAACTGAACTTACAATTTCTGAATTTCAATATCTATCAGTAAATGTAGTTCTCTGCATCTATCAAAATCGTATTTTTCAGTAATTTCTTAGATTGAGCTCATTTGCAGGTTACCTGCATTCTCTGCAACTTCAATTTCTCCATTTCTTCAGTTTCAGCAAACGCGGTTCTCTGTATCTATCAATCTCGCAATTTCGAGCAATAACACATATTGAAGCATTTTCTCTATAAGCAGATATAACATATTCGTACTCTTTGCAAAATCTCCTATCTTCATCAAATTCTATCTTTGTATCATCTGCTCGTTCACTGATTGTACAACTTTCTTCAATTCAATCACTTTCTACATCTCCAATAATTTTTAATGTTGAACTACACAAATAGAACGATTTCTAACAAACTACTCATTTTTCAATGTTCTTTGTTTAATTATGCCTTCAATATCTGCATTCTTATCTTTTTCAACAGAATTGCTTTCTACGTCAAGCAAAAGTACTCAGTTTCTTGTAATTCATCAAATTCTGCAGATTCCCACATCTCTACGTAATCTGCACAAACAATTTCTCCATATCCCTCAATTTAAACAAACCTGGTTCGATGCGGAAAGCAAAATATCAAAACTTACCAATTGATGAGATTCTATCATTTTCTCTATCTGCAGATATTTCTCATTCCCCATATTTGTAAAATCTTTTATTTTAATGAAATTCTCTGCTTGTAGGATCTGCTGCTTCTCTCCATGTACAAGTTAGTTACTCTCCAACAACCTCACTATGTCTATTAATTTCCTCTGCCTATCTAAACAAGTGTCTCTATTTCAATCGCTCCACACATCTAGACTTAGTTATGATTCAACTGAACTTACAATTTCTGAATTTCAATATCTATCAGTAAATGTAGTTCTCTGCATCTATCAAAATCGTATTTTTCAGTAATTTCTTAGATTGAGCTCATTTGCAGGTTACCTGCATTCTCTGCAACTTCAATTTCTCCATTTCTTCAGTTTCAGCAAACGCGGTTCTCTGTATCTATCAATCTCGCAATTTCGAGCAATAACACATATTGAAGCATTTTCTCTATAAGCAGATATAACATATTCGTACTCTTTGCAAAATCTCCTATCTTCATCAAATTCTATCTTTGTATCATCTGCTCGTTCACTGATTGTACAACTTTCTTCAATTCAATCACTTTCTACATCTCCAATAATTTTTAATGTTGAACTACACAAATAGAACGATTTCTAACAAACTACTCATTTTTCAATGTTCTTTGTTTAATTATGCCTTCAATATCTGCATTCTTATCTTTTTCAACAGAATTGCTTTCTACGTCAAGCAAAAGTACTCAGTTTCTTGTAATTCATCAAATTCTGCAGATTCCCACATCTCTACGTAATCTGCACAAACAATTTCTCCATATCCCTCAATTTAAACAAACCTGGTTCGATGCGGAAAGCAAAATATCAAAACTTACCAATTGATGAGATTCTATCATTTTCTCTATCTGCAGATATTTCTCATTCCCCATATTTGTAAAATCTTTTATTTTAATGAAATTCTCTGCTTGTAGGATCTGCTGCTTCTCTCCATGTACAAGTTAGTTACTCTCCAACAACCTCACTATGTCTATTAATTTCCTCTGCCTATCTAAACAAGTGTCTCTATTTCAATCGCTCCACACATCTAGACTTAGTTATGATTCAACTGAACTTACAATTTCTGAATTTCAATATCTATCAGTAAATGTAGTTCTCTGCATCTATCAAAATCGTATTTTTCAGTAATTTCTTAGATTGAGCTCATTTGCAGGTTACCTGCATTCTCTGCAACTTCAATTTCTCCATTTCTTCAGTTTCAGCAAACGCGGTTCTCTGTATCTATCAATCTCGCAATTTCGAGCAATAACACATATTGAAGCATTTTCTCTATAAGCAGATATAACATATTCGTACTCTTTGCAAAATCTCCTATCTTCATCAAATTCTATCTTTGTATCATCTGCTCGTTCACTGATTGTACAACTTTCTTCAATTCAATCACTTTCTACATCTCCAATAATTTTTAATGTTGAACTACACAAATAGAACGATTTCTAACAAACTACTCATTTTTCAATGTTCTTTGTTTAATTATGCCTTCAATATCTGCATTCTTATCTTTTTCAACAGAATTGCTTTCTACGTCAAGCAAAAGTACTCAGTTTCTTGTAATTCATCAAATTCTGCAGATTCCCACATCTCTACGTAATCTGCACAAACAATTTCTCCATATCCCTCAATTTAAACAAACCTGGTTCGATGCGGAAAGCAAAATATCAAAACTTACCAATTGATGAGATTCTATCATTTTCTCTATCTGCAGATATTTCTCATTCCCCATATTTGTAAAATCTTTTATTTTAATGAAATTCTCTGCTTGTAGGATCTGCTGCTTCTCTCCATGTACAAGTTAGTTACTCTCCAACAACCTCACTATGTCTATTAATTTCCTCTGCCTATCTAAACAAGTGTCTCTATTTCAATCGCTCCACACATCTAGACTTAGTTATGATTCAACTGAACTTACAATTTCTGAATTTCAATATCTATCAGTAAATGTAGTTCTCTGCATCTATCAAAATCGTATTTTTCAGTAATTTCTTAGATTGAGCTCATTTGCAGGTTACCTGCATTCTCTGCAACTTCAATTTCTCCATTTCTTCAGTTTCAGCAAACGCGGTTCTCTGTATCTATCAATCTCGCAATTTCGAGCAATAACACATATTGAAGCATTTTCTCTATAAGCAGATATAACATATTCGTACTCTTTGCAAAATCTCCTATCTTCATCAAATTCTATCTTTGTATCATCTGCTCGTTCACTGATTGTACAACTTTCTTCAATTCAATCACTTTCTACATCTCCAATAATTTTTAATGTTGAACTACACAAATAGAACGATTTCTAACAAACTACTCATTTTTCAATGTTCTTTGTTTAATTATGCCTTCAATATCTGCATTCTTATCTTTTTCAACAGAATTGCTTTCTACGTCAAGCAAAAGTACTCAGTTTCTTGTAATTCATCAAATTCTGCAGATTCCCACATCTCTACGTAATCTGCACAAACAATTTCTCCATATCCCTCAATTTAAACAAACCTGGTTCGATGCGGAAAGCAAAATATCAAAACTTACCAATTGATGAGATTCTATCATTTTCTCTATCTGCAGATATTTCTCATTCCCCATATTTGTAAAATCTTTTATTTTAATGAAATTCTCTGCTTGTAGGATCTGCTGCTTCTCTCCATGTACAAGTTAGTTACTCTCCAACAACCTCACTATGTCTATTAATTTCCTCTGCCTATCTAAACAAGTGTCTCTATTTCAATCGCTCCACACATCTAGACTTAGTTATGATTCAACTGAACTTACAATTTCTGAATTTCAATATCTATCAGTAAATGTAGTTCTCTGCATCTATCAAAATCGTATTTTTCAGTAATTTCTTAGATTGAGCTCATTTGCAGGTTACCTGCATTCTCTGCAACTTCAATTTCTCCATTTCTTCAGTTTCAGCAAACGCGGTTCTCTGTATCTATCAATCTCGCAATTTCGAGCAATAACACATATTGAAGCATTTTCTCTATAAGCAGATATAACATATTCGTACTCTTTGCAAAATCTCCTATCTTCATCAAATTCTATCTTTGTATCATCTGCTCGTTCACTGATTGTACAACTTTCTTCAATTCAATCACTTTCTACATCTCCAATAATTTTTAATGTTGAACTACACAAATAGAACGATTTCTAACAAACTACTCATTTTTCAATGTTCTTTGTTTAATTATGCCTTCAATATCTGCATTCTTATCTTTTTCAACAGAATTGCTTTCTACGTCAAGCAAAAGTACTCAGTTTCTTGTAATTCATCAAATTCTGCAGATTCCCACATCTCTACGTAATCTGCACAAACAATTTCTCCATATCCCTCAATTTAAACAAACCTGGTTCGATGCGGAAAGCAAAATATCAAAACTTACCAATTGATGAGATTCTATCATTTTCTCTATCTGCAGATATTTCTCATTCCCCATATTTGTAAAATCTTTTATTTTAATGAAATTCTCTGCTTGTAGGATCTGCTGCTTCTCTCCATGTACAAGTTAGTTACTCTCCAACAACCTCACTATGTCTATTAATTTCCTCTGCCTATCTAAACAAGTGTCTCTATTTCAATCGCTCCACACATCTAGACTTAGTTATGATTCAACTGAACTTACAATTTCTGAATTTCAATATCTATCAGTAAATGTAGTTCTCTGCATCTATCAAAATCGTATTTTTCAGTAATTTCTTAGATTGAGCTCATTTGCAGGTTACCTGCATTCTCTGCAACTTCAATTTCTCCATTTCTTCAGTTTCAGCAAACGCGGTTCTCTGTATCTATCAATCTCGCAATTTCGAGCAATAACACATATTGAAGCATTTTCTCTATAAGCAGATATAACATATTCGTACTCTTTGCAAAATCTCCTATCTTCATCAAATTCTATCTTTGTATCATCTGCTCGTTCACTGATTGTACAACTTTCTTCAATTCAATCACTTTCTACATCTCCAATAATTTTTAATGTTGAACTACACAAATAGAACGATTTCTAACAAACTACTCATTTTTCAATGTTCTTTGTTTAATTATGCCTTCAATATCTGCATTCTTATCTTTTTCAACAGAATTGCTTTCTACGTCAAGCAAAAGTACTCAGTTTCTTGTAATTCATCAAATTCTGCAGATTCCCACATCTCTACGTAATCTGCACAAACAATTTCTCCATATCCCTCAATTTAAACAAACCTGGTTCGATGCGGAAAGCAAAATATCAAAACTTACCAATTGATGAGATTCTATCATTTTCTCTATCTGCAGATATTTCTCATTCCCCATATTTGTAAAATCTTTTATTTTAATGAAATTCTCTGCTTGTAGGATCTGCTGCTTCTCTCCATGTACAAGTTAGTTACTCTCCAACAACCTCACTATGTCTATTAATTTCCTCTGCCTATCTAAACAAGTGTCTCTATTTCAATCGCTCCACACATCTAGACTTAGTTATGATTCAACTGAACTTCAACCAATTTCTGAATTTCAATATCTATCAGTAAATGTAGTTCTCTGCATCTATCAAAATCGTATTTTTCAGTAATTTCTTAGATTGAGCTCATTTGCAGGTTACCTGCATTCTCTGCAACTTCAATTTCTCCATTTCTTCAGTTTCAGCAAACGCGGTTCTCTGTATCTATCAATCTCGCAATTTCGAGCAATAACACATATTGAAGCATTTTCTCTATAAGCAGATATAACATATTCGTACTCTTTGCAAAATCTCCTATCTTCATCAAATTCTATCTTTGTATCATCTGCTCGTTCACTGATTGTACAACTTTCTTCAATTCAATCACTTTCTACATCTCCAATAATTTTTAATGTTGAACTACACAAATAGAACGATTTCTAACAAACTACTCATTTTTCAATGTTCTTTGTTTAATTATGCCTTCAATATCTGCATTCTTATCTTTTTCAACAGAATTGGCTTTCTACGTCAAGCAAAAGTACTCAGTTTCTTGTAATTCATCAAATTCTGCAGATTCCCACATCTCTACGTAATCTGCACAAACAATTTCTCCATATCCCTCAATTTAAACAAACCTGGTTCGATGCGGAAAGCAAAATATCAAAACTTACCAATTGATGAGATTCTATCATTTTCTCTATCTGCAGATATTTCTCATTCCCCATATTTGTAAAATCTTTTATTTTAATGAAATTCTCTGCTTGTAGGATCTGCTGCTTCTCTCCATGTACAAGTTAGTTACTCTCCAACAACCTCACTATGTCTATTAATTTCCTCTGCCTATCTAAACAAGTGTCTCTATTTCAATCGCTCCACACATCTAGACTTAGTTATGATTCAACTGAACTTACAATTTCTGAATTTCAATATCTATCAGTAAATGTAGTTCTCTGCATCTATCAAAATCGTATTTTTCAGTAATTTCTTAGATTGAGCTCATTTGCAGGTTACCTGCATTCTCTGCAACTTCAATTTCTCCATTTCTTCAGTTTCAGCAAACGCGGTTCTCTGTATCTATCAATCTCGCAATTTCGAGCAATAACACATATTGAAGCATTTTCTCTATAAGCAGATATAACATATTCGTACTCTTTGCAAAATCTCCTATCTTCATCAAATTCTATCTTTGTATCATCTGCTCGTTCACTGATTGTACAACTTTCTTCAATTCAATCACTTTCTACATCTCCAATAATTTTTAATGTTGAACTACACAAATAGAACGATTTCTAACAAACTACTCATTTTTCAATGTTCTTTGTTTAATTATGCCTTCAATATCTGCATTCTTATCTTTTTCAACAGAATTGCTTTCTACGTCAAGCAAAAGTACTCAGTTTCTTGTAATTCATCAAATTCTGCAGATTCCCACATCTCTACGTAATCTGCACAAACAATTTCTCCATATCCCTCAATTTAAACAAACCTGGTTCGATGCGGAAAGCAAAATATCAAAACTTACCAATTGATGAGATTCTATCATTTTCTCTATCTGCAGATATTTCTCATTCCCCATATTTGTAAAATCTTTTATTTTAATGAAATTCTCTGCTTGTAGGATCTGCTGCTTCTCTCCATGTACAAGTTAGTTACTCTCCAACAACCTCACTATGTCTATTAATTTCCTCTGCCTATCTAAACAAGTGTCTCTATTTCAATCGCTCCACACATCTAGACTTAGTTATGATTCAACTGAACTTACAATTTCTGAATTTCAATATCTATCAGTAAATGTAGTTCTCTGCATCTATCAAAATCGTATTTTTCAGTAATTTCTTAGATTGAGCTCATTTGCAGGTTACCTGCATTCTCTGCAACTTCAATTTCTCCATTTCTTCAGTTTCAGCAAACGCGGTTCTCTGTATCTATCAATCTCGCAATTTCGAGCAATAACACATATTGAAGCATTTTCTCTATAAGCAGATATAACATATTCGTACTCTTTGCAAAATCTCCTATCTTCATCAAATTCTATCTTTGTATCATCTGCTCGTTCACTGATTGTACAACTTTCTTCAATTCAATCACTTTCTACATCTCCAATAATTTTTAATGTTGAACTACACAAATAGAACGATTTCTAACAAACTACTCATTTTTCAATGTTCTTTGTTTAATTATGCCTTCAATATCTGCATTCTTATCTTTTTCAACAGAATTGCTTTCTACGTCAAGCAAAAGTACTCAGTTTCTTGTAATTCATCAAATTCTGCAGATTCCCACATCTCTACGTAATCTGCACAAACAATTTCTCCATATCCCTCAATTTAAACAAACCTGGTTCGATGCGGAAAGCAAAATATCAAAACTTACCAATTGATGAGATTCTATCATTTTCTCTATCTGCAGATATTTCTCATTCCCCATATTTGTAAAATCTTTTATTTTAATGAAATTCTCTGCTTGTAGGATCTGCTGCTTCTCTCCATGTACAAGTTAGTTACTCTCCAACAACCTCACTATGTCTATTAATTTCCTCTGCCTATCTAAACAAGTGTCTCTATTTCAATCGCTCCACACATCTAGACTTAGTTATGATTCAACTGAACTTACAATTTCTGAATTTCAATATCTATCAGTAAATGTAGTTCTCTGCATCTATCAAAATCGTATTTTTCAGTAATTTCTTAGATTGAGCTCATTTGCAGGTTACCTTCATTCTCTGCAACTTCAATTTCTCCATTTCTTCATTTTCAGCAAACGCGGTTCTCTGTATCTATCAATCTCGCAATTTCGAGCAATAACACATATTGAAGCATTTTCTCTATAAGCAGATATAACATATTCGTACTCTTTGCAAAATCTCCTATCTTCATCAAATTCTATCTTTGTATCATCTGCTCGTTCACTGATTGTACAACTTTCTTCAATTCAATCACTTTCTACATCTCCAATAATTTTTAATGTTGAACTACACAAATAGAACGATTTCTAACAAACTACTCATTTTTCAATGTTCTTTGTTTAATTATGCCTTCAATATCTGCATTCTTATATTTTTCAACAGAATTGCTTTCTACGTCAAGCAAAAGTACTCAGTTTCTTGTAATTCATCAAATTCTGCAGATTCCCACATCTCTACGTAATCTGCACAAACAATTTCTCCATATCCCTCAATTTAAACAAACCTGGTTCGATGCGGAAAGCAAAATATCAAAACTTACCAATTGATGAGATTCTATCATTTTCTCTATCTGCAGATATTTCTCATTCCCCATATTTGTAAAATCTTTTATTTTAATGAAATTCTCTGCTTGTAGGATCTGCTACTTCTCTCCATGTACAAGTTAGTTACTCTCCAACAACCTCACTATGTCTATTAATTTCCTCTGCGTATCTAAACAAGTGTCTCTATTTCAATCGCTCCACACATCTAGACATAGTTATGATTCAACAGAACTTACAATTTCTGAATTTCAATATCTATCAGTAAATGTAGTTCTCTACATCTCTCAAAATCGTATTTTTCAGTAATTTCTTAGATTGAGCTCATTTGCAGGTTACCTGCATTCTCTGCAACTTCAATTTCTCCATTTCTTCAGTTTCAGCAAACGCGGTTCTCTGTATCTATCAATCTCGCAATTTCGAGCAATAACACATATTGAAGCATTTTCTCTATAAGCAGATATAACATATTCGTACTCTTTGCAAAATCTCCTATCTTCATCAAATTCTATCTTTGTATCATCTGCTCGTTCACTGATTGTACAACTTTCTTCAATTCAATCACTTTCTACATCTCCAATAATTTTTAATGTTGAACTACACAAATAGAACGATTTCTAACAAACTACTCATTTTTCAATGTTCTTTGTTTAATTATGCCTTCAATATCTGCATTCTTATCTTTTTCAACAGAATTGCTTTCTACGTCAAGCAAAAGTACTCAGTTTCTTGTAATTCATCAAATTCTGCAGATTCCCACATCTCTACGTAATCTGCACAAACAATTTCTCCATATCCCTCAAGTTAAACAAACCTGGTTCGATGCGGAAAGCAAAATATCAAAACTTACCAATTGATGAGATTCTATCATTTTCTCTATGTGCAGATATTTCTCATTCCCCATATTTGTAAAATCTTTTATTTTAATGAAATTCTCTGCTTGTAGGATCTGCTGCTTCTCTCCATGTACAAGTTAGTTACTCTCCAACAACCTCACTATGTCTATTAATTTCCTTTGCCTATCTAAACAAGTGTCTCTATTTCAATCGCTCCACACATCTAGACTTAGTTATGATTCAACTGAACTTACAATTTCTGAATTTCAATATCTATCAGTAAATGTAGTTCTCTGCATCTATCAAAATCGTATTTTTCAGTAATTTCTTAGATTGAGCTCATTTGCAGGTTACCTGCATTCTCTGCAACTTCAATTTCTCCATTTCTTCAGTTTCAGCAAACGCGGTTCTCTGTATCTATCAATCTCGCAATTTCGAGCAATAACACATATTGAAGCATTTTCTCTATAAGCAGATATAACATATTCGTACTCTTTGCAAAATCTCCTATCTTCATCAAATTCTATCTTTGTATCATCTGCTCGTTCACTGATTGTACAACTTTCTTCAATTCAATCACTTTCTACATCTCCAATAATTTTTAATGTTGAACTACACAAATAGAACGATTTCTAACAAACTACTCATTTTTCAATGTTCTTTGTTTAATTATGCCTTCAATATCTGCATTCTTATCTTTTTCAACAGAATTGCTTTCTACGTCAAGCAAAAGTACTCAGTTTCTTGTAATTCATCAAATTCTGCAGATTCCCACATCTCTACGTAATCTGCACAAACAATTTCTCCATATCCCTCAATTTAAACAAACCTGGTTCGATGCGGAAAGCAAAATATCAAAACTTACCAATTGATGAGATTCTATCATTTTCTCTATCTGCAGATATTTCTCATTCCCCATATTTGTAAAATCTTTTATTTTAATGAAATTCTCTGCTTGTAGGATCTGCTGCTTCTCTCCATGTACAAGTTAGTTACTCTCCAACAACCTCACTATGTCTATTAATTTCCTCTGCCTATCTAAACAAGTGTCTCTATTTCAATCGCTCCACACATCTAGACTTAGTTATGATTCAACTGAACTTACAATTTCTGAATTTCAATATCTATCAGTAAATGTAGTTCTCTGCATCTATCAAAATCGTATTTTTCAGTAATTTCTTAGATTGAGCTCATTTGCAGGTTACCTGCATTCTCTGCAACTTCAATTTCTCCATTTCTTCAGTTTCAGCAAACGCGGTTCTCTGTATCTATCAATCTCGCAATTTCGAGCAATAACACATATTGAAGCATTTTCTCTATAAGCAGATATAACATATTCGTACTCTTTGCAAAATCTCCTATCTTCATCAAATTCTATCTTTGTATCATCTGCTCGTTCACTGATTGTACAACTTTCTTCAATTCAATCACTTTCTACATCTCCAATAATTTTTAATGTTGAACTACACAAATAGAACGATTTCTAACAAACTACTCATTTTTCAATGTTCTTTGTTTAATTATGCCTTCAATATCTGCATTCTTATCTTTTTCAACAGAATTGCTTTCTACGTCAAGCAAAAGTACTCAGTTTCTTGTAATTCATCAAATTCTGCAGATTCCCACATCTCTACGTAATCTGCACAAACAATTTCTCCATATCCCTCAATTTAAACAAACCTGGTTCGATGCGGAAAGCAAAATATCAAAACTTACCAATTGATGAGATTCTATCATTTTCTCTATCTGCAGATATTTCTCATTCCCCATATTTGTAAAATCTTTTATTTTAATGAAATTCTCTGCTTGTAGGATCTGCTGCTTCTCTCCATGTACAAGTTAGTTACTCTCCAACAACCTCACTATGTCTATTAATTTCCTCTGCCTATCTAAACAAGTGTCTCTATTTCAATCGCTCCACACATCTAGACTTAGTTATGATTCAACTGAACTTACAATTTCTGAATTTCAATATCTATCAGTAAATGTAGTTCTCTGCATCTATCAAAATCGTATTTTTCAGTAATTTCTTAGATTGAGCTCATTTGCAGGTTACCTGCATTCTCTGCAACTTCAATTTCTCCATTTCTTCAGTTTCAGCAAACGCGGTTCTCTGTATCTATCAATCTCGCAATTTCGAGCAATAACACATATTGAAGCATTTTCTCTATAAGCAGATATAACATATTCGTACTCTTTGCAAAATCTCCTATCTTCATCAAATTCTATCTTTGTATCATCTGCTCGTTCACTGATTGTACAACTTTCTTCAATTCAATCACTTTCTACATCTCCAATAATTTTTAATGTTGAACTACACAAATAGAACGATTTCTAACAAACTACTCATTTTTCAATGTTCTTTGTTTAATTATGCCTTCAATATCTGCATTCTTATCTTTTTCAACAGAATTGCTTTCTACGTCAAGCAAAAGTACTCAGTTTCTTGTAATTCATCAAATTCTGCAGATTCCCACATCTCTACGTAATCTGCACAAACAATTTCTCCATATCCCTCAATTTAAACAAACCTGGTTCGATGCGGAAAGCAAAATATCAAAACTTACCAATTGATGAGATTCTATCATTTTCTCTATCTGCAGATATTTCTCATTCCCCATATTTGTAAAATCTTTTATTTTAATGAAATTCTCTGCTTGTAGGATCTGCTGCTTCTCTCCATGTACAAGTTAGTTACTCTCCAACAACCTCACTATGTCTATTAATTTCCTCTGCCTATCTAAACAAGTGTCTCTATTTCAATCGCTCCACACATCTAGACTTAGTTATGATTCAACTGAACTTACAATTTCTGAATTTCAATATCTATCAGTAAATGTAGTTCTCTGCATCTATCAAAATCGTATTTTTCAGTAATTTCTTAGATTGAGCTCATTTGCAGGTTACCTGCATTCTCTGCAACTTCAATTTCTCCATTTCTTCAGTTTCAGCAAACGCGGTTCTCTGTATCTATCAATCTCGCAATTTCGAGCAATAACACATATTGAAGCATTTTCTCTATAAGCAGATATAACATATTCGTACTCTTTGCAAAATCTCCTATCTTCATCAAATTCTATCTTTGTATCATCTGCTCGTTCACTGATTGTACAACTTTCTTCAATTCAATCACTTTCTACATCTCCAATAATTTTTAATGTTGAACTACACAAATAGAACGATTTCTAACAAACTACTCATTTTTCAATGTTCTTTGTTTAATTATGCCTTCAATATCTGCATTCTTATCTTTTTCAACAGAATTGCTTTCTACGTCAAGCAAAAGTACTCAGTTTCTTGTAATTCATCAAATTCTGCAGATTCCCACATCTCTACGTAATCTGCACAAACAATTTCTCCATATCCCTCAATTTAAACAAACCTGGTTCGATGCGGAAAGCAAAATATCAAAACTTACCAATTGATGAGATTCTATCATTTTCTCTATCTGCAGATATTTCTCATTCCCCATATTTGTAAAATCTTTTATTTTAATGAAATTCTCTGCTTGTAGGATCTGCTGCTTCTCTCCATGTACAAGTTAGTTACTCTCCAACAACCTCACTATGTCTATTAATTTCCTCTGCCTATCTAAACAAGTGTCTCTATTTCAATCGCTCCACACATCTAGACTTAGTTATGATTCAACTGAACTTACAATTTCTGAATTTCAATATCTATCAGTAAATGTAGTTCTCTGCATCTATCAAAATCGTATTTTTCAGTAATTTCTTAGATTGAGCTCATTTGCAGGTTACCTGCATTCTCTGCAACTTCAATTTCTCCATTTCTTCAGTTTCAGCAAACGCGGTTCTCTGTATCTATCAATCTCGCAATTTCGAGCAATAACACATATTGAAGCATTTTCTCTATAAGCAGATATAACATATTCGTACTCTTTGCAAAATCTCCTATCTTCATCAAATTCTATCTTTGTATCATCTGCTCGTTCACTGATTGTACAACTTTCTTCAATTCAATCACTTTCTACATCTCCAATAATTTTTAATGTTGAACTACACAAATAGAACGATTTCTAACAAACTACTCATTTTTCAATGTTCTTTGTTTAATTATGCCTTCAATATCTGCATTCTTATCTTTTTCAACAGAATTGCTTTCTACGTCAAGCAAAAGTACTCAGTTTCTTGTAATTCATCAAATTCTGCAGATTCCCACATCTCTACGTAATCTGCACAAACAATTTCTCCATATCCCTCAATTTAAACAAACCTGGTTCGATGCGGAAAGCAAAATATCAAAACTTACCAATTGATGAGATTCTATCATTTTCTCTATCTGCAGATATTTCTCATTCCCCATATTTGTAAAATCTTTTATTTTAATGAAATTCTCTGCTTGTAGGATCTGCTGCTTCTCTCCATGTACAAGTTAGTTACTCTCCAACAACCTCACTATGTCTATTAATTTCCTCTGCCTATCTAAACAAGTGTCTCTATTTCAATCGCTCCACACATCTAGACTTAGTTATGATTCAACTGAACTTACAATTTCTGAATTTCAATATCTATCAGTAAATGTAGTTCTCTGCATCTATCAAAATCGTATTTTTCAGTAATTTCTTAGATTGAGCTCATTTGCAGGTTACCTGCATTCTCTGCAACTTCAATTTCTCCATTTCTTCAGTTTCAGCAAACGCGGTTCTCTGTATCTATCAATCTCGCAATTTCGAGCAATAACACATATTGAAGCATTTTCTCTATAAGCAGATATAACATATTCGTACTCTTTGCAAAATCTCCTATCTTCATCAAATTCTATCTTTGTATCATCTGCTCGTTCACTGATTGTACAACTTTCTTCAATTCAATCACTTTCTACATCTCCAATAATTTTTAATGTTGAACTACACAAATAGAACGATTTCTAACAAACTACTCATTTTTCAATGTTCTTTGTTTAATTATGCCTTCAATATCTGCATTCTTATCTTTTTCAACAGAATTGCTTTCTACGTCAAGCAAAAGTACTCAGTTTCTTGTAATTCATCAAATTCTGCAGATTCCCACATCTCTACGTAATCTGCACAAACAATTTCTCCATATCCCTCAATTTAAACAAACCTGGTTCGATGCGGAAAGCAAAATATCAAAACTTACCAATTGATGAGATTCTATCATTTTCTCTATCTGCAGATATTTCTCATTCCCCATATTTGTAAAATCTTTTATTTTAATGAAATTCTCTGCTTGTAGGATCTGCTGCTTCTCTCCATGTACAAGTTAGTTACTCTCCAACAACCTCACTATGTCTATTAATTTCCTCTGCCTATCTAAACAAGTGTCTCTATTTCAATCGCTCCACACATCTAGACTTAGTTATGATTCAACTGAACTTACAATTTCTGAATTTCAATATCTATCAGTAAATGTAGTTCTCTGCATCTATCAAAATCGTATTTTTCAGTAATTTCTTAGATTGAGCTCATTTGCAGGTTACCTGCATTCTCTGCAACTTCAATTTCTCCATTTCTTCAGTTTCAGCAAACGCGGTTCTCTGTATCTATCAATCTCGCAATTTCGAGCAATAACACATATTGAAGCATTTTCTCTATAAGCAGATATAACATATTCGTACTCTTTGCAAAATCTCCTATCTTCATCAAATTCTATCTTTGTATCATCTGCTCGTTCACTGATTGTACAACTTTCTTCAATTCAATCACTTTCTACATCTCCAATAATTTTTAATGTTGAACTACACAAATAGAACGATTTCTAACAAACTACTCATTTTTCAATGTTCTTTGTTTAATTATGCCTTCAATATCTGCATTCTTATCTTTTTCAACAGAATTGCTTTCTACGTCAAGCAAAAGTACTCAGTTTCTTGTAATTCATCAAATTCTGCAGATTCCCACATCTCTACGTAATCTGCACAAACAATTTCTCCATATCCCTCAATTTAAACAAACCTGGTTCGATGCGGAAAGCAAAATATCAAAACTTACCAATTGATGAGATTCTATCATTTTCTCTATCTGCAGATATTTCTCATTCCCCATATTTGTAAAATCTTTTATTTTAATGAAATTCTCTGCTTGTAGGATCTGCTGCTTCTCTCCATGTACAAGTTAGTTACTCTCCAACAACCTCACTATGTCTATTAATTTCCTCTGCCTATCTAAACAAGTGTCTCTATTTCAATCGCTCCACACATCTAGACTTAGTTATGATTCAACTGAACTTACAATTTCTGAATTTCAATATCTATCAGTAAATGTAGTTCTCTGCATCTATCAAAATCGTATTTTTCAGTAATTTCTTAGATTGAGCTCATTTGCAGGTTACCTGCATTCTCTGCAACTTCAATTTCTCCATTTCTTCAGTTTCAGCAAACGCGGTTCTCTGTATCTATCAATCTCGCAATTTCGAGCAATAACACATATTGAAGCATTTTCTCTATAAGCAGATATAACATATTCGTACTCTTTGCAAAATCTCCTATCTTCATCAAATTCTATCTTTGTATCATCTGCTCGTTCACTGATTGTACAACTTTCTTCAATTCAATCACTTTCTACATCTCCAATAATTTTTAATGTTGAACTACACAAATAGAACGATTTCTAACAAACTACTCATTTTTCAATGTTCTTTGTTTAATTATGCCTTCAATATCTGCATTCTTATCTTTTTCAACAGAATTGCTTTCTACGTCAAGCAAAAGTACTCAGTTTCTTGTAATTCATCAAATTCTGCAGATTCCCACATCTCTACGTAATCTGCACAAACAATTTCTCCATATCCCTCAATTTAAACAAACCTGGTTCGATGCGGAAAGCAAAATATCAAAACTTACCAATTGATGAGATTCTATCATTTTCTCTATCTGCAGATATTTCTCATTCCCCATATTTGTAAAATCTTTTATTTTAATGAAATTCTCTGCTTGTAGGATCTGCTGCTTCTCTCCATGTACAAGTTAGTTACTCTCCAACAACCTCACTATGTCTATTAATTTCCTCTGCCTATCTAAACAAGTGTCTCTATTTCAATCGCTCCACACATCTAGACTTAGTTATGATTCAACTGAACTTACAATTTCTGAATTTCAATATCTATCAGTAAATGTAGTTCTCTGCATCTATCAAAATCGTATTTTTCAGTAATTTCTTAGATTGAGCTCATTTGCAGGTTACCTGCATTCTCTGCAACTTCAATTTCTCCATTTCTTCAGTTTCAGCAAACGCGGTTCTCTGTATCTATCAATCTCGCAATTTCGAGCAATAACACATATTGAAGCATTTTCTCTATAAGCAGATATAACATATTCGTACTCTTTGCAAAATCTCCTATCTTCATCAAATTCTATCTTTGTATCATCTGCTCGTTCACTGATTGTACAACTTTCTTCAATTCAATCACTTTCTACATCTCCAATAATTTTTAATGTTGAACTACACAAATAGAACGATTTCTAACAAACTACTCATTTTTCAATGTTCTTTGTTTAATTATGCCTTCAATATCTGCATTCTTATCTTTTTCAACAGAATTGCTTTCTACGTCAAGCAAAAGTACTCAGTTTCTTGTAATTCATCAAATTCTGCAGATTCCCACATCTCTACGTAATCTGCACAAACAATTTCTCCATATCCCTCAATTTAAACAAACCTGGTTCGATGCGGAAAGCAAAATATCAAAACTTACCAATTGATGAGATTCTATCATTTTCTCTATCTGCAGATATTTCTCATTCCCCATATTTGTAAAATCTTTTATTTTAATGAAATTCTCTGCTTGTAGGATCTGCTGCTTCTCTCCATGTACAAGTTAGTTACTCTCCAACAACCTCACTATGTCTATTAATTTCCTCTGCCTATCTAAACAAGTGTCTCTATTTCAATCGCTCCACACATCTAGACTTAGTTATGATTCAACTGAACTTACAATTTCTGAATTTCAATATCTATCAGTAAATGTAGTTCTCTGCATCTATCAAAATCGTATTTTTCAGTAATTTCTTAGATTGAGCTCATTTGCAGGTTACCTGCATTCTCTGCAACTTCAATTTCTCCATTTCTTCAGTTTCAGCAAACGCGGTTCTCTGTATCTATCAATCTCGCAATTTCGAGCAATAACACATATTGAAGCATTTTCTCTATAAGCAGATATAACATATTCGTACTCTTTGCAAAATCTCCTATCTTCATCAAATTCTATCTTTGTATCATCTGCTCGTTCACTGATTGTACAACTTTCTTCAATTCAATCACTTTCTACATCTCCAATAATTTTTAATGTTGAACTACACAAATAGAACGATTTCTAACAAACTACTCATTTTTCAATGTTCTTTGTTTAATTATGCCTTCAATATCTGCATTCTTATCTTTTTCAACAGAATTGCTTTCTACGTCAAGCAAAAGTACTCAGTTTCTTGTAATTCATCAAATTCTGCAGATTCCCACATCTCTACGTAATCTGCACAAACAATTTCTCCATATCCCTCAATTTAAACAAACCTGGTTCGATGCGGAAAGCAAAATATCAAAACTTACCAATTGATGAGATTCTATCATTTTCTCTATCTGCAGATATTTCTCATTCCCCATATTTGTAAAATCTTTTATTTTAATGAAATTCTCTGCTTGTAGGATCTGCTGCTTCTCTCCATGTACAAGTTAGTTACTCTCCAACAACCTCACTATGTCTATTAATTTCCTCTGCCTATCTAAACAAGTGTCTCTATTTCAATCGCTCCACACATCTAGACTTAGTTATGATTCAACTGAACTTACAATTTCTGAATTTCAATATCTATCAGTAAATGTAGTTCTCTGCATCTATCAAAATCGTATTTTTCAGTAATTTCTTAGATTGAGCTCATTTGCAGGTTACCTGCATTCTCTGCAACTTCAATTTCTCCATTTCTTCAGTTTCAGCAAACGCGGTTCTCTGTATCTATCAATCTCGCAATTTCGAGCAATAACACATATTGAAGCATTTTCTCTATAAGCAGATATAACATATTCGTACTCTTTGCAAAATCTCCTATCTTCATCAAATTCTATCTTTGTATCATCTGCTCGTTCACTGATTGTACAACTTTCTTCAATTCAATCACTTTCTACATCTCCAATAATTTTTAATGTTGAACTACACAAATAGAACGATTTCTAACAAACTACTCATTTTTCAATGTTCTTTGTTTAATTATGCCTTCAATATCTGCATTCTTATCTTTTTCAACAGAATTGCTTTCTACGTCAAGCAAAAGTACTCAGTTTCTTGTAATTCATCAAATTCTGCAGATTCCCACATCTCTACGTAATCTGCACAAACAATTTCTCCATATCCCTCAATTTAAACAAACCTGGTTCGATGCGGAAAGCAAAATATCAAAACTTACCAATTGATGAGATTCTATCATTTTCTCTATCTGCAGATATTTCTCATTCCCCATATTTGTAAAATCTTTTATTTTAATGAAATTCTCTGCTTGTAGGATCTGCTGCTTCTCTCCATGTACAAGTTAGTTACTCTCCAACAACCTCACTATGTCTATTAATTTCCTCTGCCTATCTAAACAAGTGTCTCTATTTCAATCGCTCCACACATCTAGACTTAGTTATGATTCAACTGAACTTACAATTTCTGAATTTCAATATCTATCAGTAAATGTAGTTCTCTGCATCTATCAAAATCGTATTTTTCAGTAATTTCTTAGATTGAGCTCATTTGCAGGTTACCTGCATTCTCTGCAACTTCAATTTCTCCATTTCTTCAGTTTCAGCAAACGCGGTTCTCTGTATCTATCAATCTCGCAATTTCGAGCAATAACACATATTGAAGCATTTTCTCTATAAGCAGATATAACATATTCGTACTCTTTGCAAAATCTCCTATCTTCATCAAATTCTATCTTTGTATCATCTGCTCGTTCACTGATTGTACAACTTTCTTCAATTCAATCACTTTCTACATCTCCAATAATTTTTAATGTTGAACTACACAAATAGAACGATTTCTAACAAACTACTCATTTTTCAATGTTCTTTGTTTAATTATGCCTTCAATATCTGCATTCTTATCTTTTTCAACAGAATTGCTTTCTACGTCAAGCAAAAGTACTCAGTTTCTTGTAATTCATCAAATTCTGCAGATTCCCACATCTCTACGTAATCTGCACAAACAATTTCTCCATATCCCTCAATTTAAACAAACCTGGTTCGATGCGGAAAGCAAAATATCAAAACTTACCAATTGATGAGATTCTATCATTTTCTCTATCTGCAGATATTTCTCATTCCCCATATTTGTAAAATCTTTTATTTTAATGAAATTCTCTGCTTGTAGGATCTGCTGCTTCTCTCCATGTACAAGTTAGTTACTCTCCAACAACCTCACTATGTCTATTAATTTCCTCTGCCTATCTAAACAAGTGTCTCTATTTCAATCGCTCCACACATCTAGACTTAGTTATGATTCAACTGAACTTACAATTTCTGAATTTCAATATCTATCAGTAAATGTAGTTCTCTGCATCTATCAAAATCGTATTTTTCAGTAATTTCTTAGATTGAGCTCATTTGCAGGTTACCTGCATTCTCTGCAACTTCAATTTCTCCATTTCTTCAGTTTCAGCAAACGCGGTTCTCTGTATCTATCTGCTCGTTCACTGATTGTACAACTTTCTTCAATTCAATCACTTTCTACATCTCCAATAATTTTTAATGTTGAACTACACAAATAGAACGATTTCTAACAAACTACTCATTTTTCAATGTTCTTTGTTTAATTATGCCTTCAATATCTGCATTCTTATCTTTTTCAACAGAATTGCTTTCTACGTCAAGCAAAAGTACTCAGTTTCTTGTAATTCATCAAATTCTGCAGATTCCCACATCTCTACGTAATCTGCACAAACAATTTCTCCATATCCCTCAATTTAAACAAACCTGGTTCGATGCGGAAAGCAAAATATCAAAACTTACCAATTGATGAGATTCTATCATTTTCTCTATCTGCAGATATTTCTCATTCCCCATATTTGTAAAATCTTTTATTTTAATGAAATTCTCTGCTTGTAGGATCTGCTGCTTCTCTCCATGTACAAGTTAGTTACTCTCCAACAACCTCACTATGTCTATTAATTTCCTCTGCCTATCTAAACAAGTGTCTCTATTTCAATCGCTCCACACATCTAGACTTAGTTATGATTCAACTGAACTTACAATTTCTGAATTTCAATATCTATCAGTAAATGTAGTTCTCTGCATCTATCAAAATCGTATTTTTCAGTAATTTCTTAGATTGAGCTCATTTGCAGGTTACCTGCATTCTCTGCAACTTCAATTTCTCCATTTCTTCAGTTTCAGCAAACGCGGTTCTCTGTATCTATCAATCTCGCAATTTCGAGCAATAACACATATTGAAGCATTTTCTCTATAAGCAGATATAACATATTCGTACTCTTTGCAAAATCTCCTATCTTCATCAAATTCTATCTTTGTATCATCTGCTCGTTCACTGATTGTACAACTTTCTTCAATTCAATCACTTTCTACATCTCCAATAATTTTTAATGTTGAACTACACAAATAGAACGATTTCTAACAAACTACTCATTTTTCAATGTTCTTTGTTTAATTATGCCTTCAATATCTGCATTCTTATCTTTTTCAACAGAATTGCTTTCTACGTCAAGCAAAAGTACTCAGTTTCTTGTAATTCATCAAATTCTGCAGATTCCCACATCTCTACGTAATCTGCACAAACAATTTCTCCATATCCCTCAATTTAAACAAACCTGGTTCGATGCGGAAAGCAAAATATCAAAACTTACCAATTGATGAGATTCTATCATTTTCTCTATCTGCAGATATTTCTCATTCCCCATATTTGTAAAATCTTTTATTTTAATGAAATTCTCTGCTTGTAGGATCTGCTGCTTCTCTCCATGTACAAGTTAGTTACTCTCCAACAACCTCACTATGTCTATTAATTTCCTCTGCCTATCTAAACAAGTGTCTCTATTTCAATCGCTCCACACATCTAGACTTAGTTATGATTCAACTGAACTTACAATTTCTGAATTTCAATATCTATCAGTAAATGTAGTTCTCTGCATCTATCAAAATCGTATTTTTCAGTAATTTCTTAGATTGAGCTCATTTGCAGGTTACCTGCATTCTCTGCAACTTCAATTTCTCCATTTCTTCAGTTTCAGCAAACGCGGTTCTCTGTATCTATCAATCTCGCAATTTCGAGCAATAACACATATTGAAGCATTTTCTCTATAAGCAGATATAACATATTCGTACTCTTTGCAAAATCTCCTATCTTCATCAAATTCTATCTTTGTATCATCTGCTCGTTCACTGATTGTACAACTTTCTTCAATTCAATCACTTTCTACATCTCCAATAATTTTTAATGTTGAACTACACAAATAGAACGATTTCTAACAAACTACTCATTTTTCAATGTTCTTTGTTTAATTATGCCTTCAATATCTGCATTCTTATCTTTTTCAACAGAATTGGCTTTCTACGTCAAGCAAAAGTACTCAGTTTCTTGTAATTCATCAAATTCTGCAGATTCCCACATCTCTACGTAATCTGCACAAACAATTTCTCCATATCCCTCAATTTAAACAAACCTGGTTCGATGCGGAAAGCAAAATATCAAAACTTACCAATTGATGAGATTCTATCATTTTCTCTATCTGCAGATATTTCTCATTCCCCATATTTGTAAAATCTTTTATTTTAATGAAATTCTCTGCTTGTAGGATCTGCTGCTTCTCTCCATGTACAAGTTAGTTACTCTCCAACAACCTCACTATGTCTATTAATTTCCTCTGCCTATCTAAACAAGTGTCTCTATTTCAATCGCTCCACACATCTAGACTTAGTTATGATTCAACTGAACTTACAATTTCTGAATTTCAATATCTATCAGTAAATGTAGTTCTCTGCATCTATCAAAATCGTATTTTTCAGTAATTTCTTAGATTGAGCTCATTTGCAGGTTACCTGCATTCTCTGCAACTTCAATTTCTCCATTTCTTCAGTTTCAGCAAACGCGGTTCTCTGTATCTATCAATCTCGCAATTTCGAGCAATAACACATATTGAAGCATTTTCTCTATAAGCAGATATAACATATTCGTACTCTTTGCAAAATCTCCTATCTTCATCAAATTCTATCTTTGTATCATCTGCTCGTTCACTGATTGTACAACTTTCTTCAATTCAATCACTTTCTACATCTCCAATAATTTTTAATGTTGAACTACACAAATAGAACGATTTCTAACAAACTACTCATTTTTCAATGTTCTTTGTTTAATTATGCCTTCAATATCTGCATTCTTATCTTTTTCAACAGAATTGCTTTCTACGTCAAGCAAAAGTACTCAGTTTCTTGTAATTCATCAAATTCTGCAGATTCCCACATCTCTACGTAATCTGCACAAACAATTTCTCCATATCCCTCAATTTAAACAAACCTGGTTCGATGCGGAAAGCAAAATATCAAAACTTACCAATTGATGAGATTCTATCATTTTCTCTATCTGCAGATATTTCTCATTCCCCATATTTGTAAAATCTTTTATTTTAATGAAATTCTCTGCTTGTAGGATCTGCTGCTTCTCTCCATGTACAAGTTAGTTACTCTCCAACAACCTCACTATGTCTATTAATTTCCTCTGCCTATCTAAACAAGTGTCTCTATTTCAATCGCTCCACACATCTAGACTTAGTTATGATTCAACTGAACTTACAATTTCTGAATTTCAATATCTATCAGTAAATGTAGTTCTCTGCATCTATCAAAATCGTATTTTTCAGTAATTTCTTAGATTGAGCTCATTTGCAGGTTACCTGCATTCTCTGCAACTTCAATTTCTCCA
This sequence comes from Carcharodon carcharias, assembly GCF_017639515.1. Lineage (NCBI taxonomy): Eukaryota > Metazoa > Chordata > Chondrichthyes > Lamniformes > Lamnidae > Carcharodon > Carcharodon carcharias. The sequence goes on along the minus strand of NW_024470813.1, from coordinate 312,534 downwards.
TTTCTTCAGTTTCAGCAAACGCGGTTCTCTGTATCTATCAATCTCGCAATTTCGAGCAATAACACATATTGAAGCATTTTCTCTATAAGCAGATATAACATATTCGTACTCTTTGCAAAATCTCCTATCTTCATCAAATTCTATCTTTGTATCATCTGCTCGTTCACTGATTGTACAACTTTCTTCAATTCAATCACTTTCTACATCTCCAATAATTTTTAATGTTGAACTACACAAATAGAACGATTTCTAACAAACTACTCATTTTTCAATGTTCTTTGTTTAATTATGCCTTCAATATCTGCATTCTTATCTTTTTCAACAGAATTGCTTTCTACGTCAAGCAAAAGTACTCAGTTTCTTGTAATTCATCAAATTCTGCAGATTCCCACATCTCTACGTAATCTGCACAAACAATTTCTCCATATCCCTCAATTTAAACAAACCTGGTTCGATGCGGAAAGCAAAATATCAAAACTTACCAATTGATGAGATTCTATCATTTTCTCTATCTGCAGATATTTCTCATTCCCCATATTTGTAAAATCTTTTATTTTAATGAAATTCTCTGCTTGTAGGATCTGCTGCTTCTCTCCATGTACAAGTTAGTTACTCTCCAACAACCTCACTATGTCTATTAATTTCCTCTGCCTATCTAAACAAGTGTCTCTATTTCAATCGCTCCACACATCTAGACTTAGTTATGATTCAACTGAACTTACAATTTCTGAATTTCAATATCTATCAGTAAATGTAGTTCTCTGCATCTATCAAAATCGTATTTTTCAGTAATTTCTTAGATTGAGCTCATTTGCAGGTTACCTGCATTCTCTGCAACTTCAATTTCTCCATTTCTTCAGTTTCAGCAAACGCGGTTCTCTGTATCTATCAATCTCGCAATTTCGAGCAATAACACATATTGAAGCATTTTCTCTATAAGCAGATATAACATATTCGTACTCTTTGCAAAATCTCCTATCTTCATCAAATTCTATCTTTGTATCATCTGCTCGTTCACTGATTGTACAACTTTCTTCAATTCAATCACTTTCTACATCTCCAATAATTTTTAATGTTGAACTACACAAATAGAACGATTTCTAACAAACTACTCATTTTTCAATGTTCTTTGTTTAATTATGCCTTCAATATCTGCATTCTTATCTTTTTCAACAGAATTGGCTTTCTACGTCAAGCAGAAGTACTCAGTTTCTTGTAATTCATCAAATTCTGCAGATTCCCACATCTCTACGTAATCTGCACAAACAATTTCTCCATATCCCTCAATTTAAACAAACCTGGTTCGATGCGGAAAGCAAATAGTTCAAAACTAACCAATTCATGAGATCTATCCATTTTCTCCTATCTGCAGAAATTTCTCATTCCCCATATTTCTAAAATCTTTTATTTAATGAAATTCTCCAGCTTGTAGGATCTGCTGTCTTCCTCTCCATGTACAAAGGTTAGTTATCTCTCCAACACCGTCACTATGTCTACTTAATTTCC
>NW_024470813.1:284239-310528 GCF_017639515.1 Carcharodon carcharias | reverse complement strand
CCCTAACCCTAACCCTAACCCTAACCCTAACCCTAACCCTAACCCTAACCCTAACCCTAACCCTAACCCTAACCCTAACCCTAACCCTAACCCTAACCCTAACCCTAACCCTAACCCTAACCCTAACCCTAACCCTAACCCTAACCCTAACCCTAACCCTAACCCTAACCCTAACCCTAACCCTAACCCTAACCCTAACCCTAACCCTAACCCTAACCCTAACCCTAACCCTAACCCTAACCCTAACCCTAACCCTAACCCTAACCCTAACCCTAACCCTAACCCTAACCCTAACCCTAACCCTAACCCTAACCCTAACCCTAACCCTAACCCTAACCCTAACCCTAACCCTAACCCTAACCCTAACCCTAACCCTAACCCTAACCCTAACCCTAACCCTAACCCTAACCCTAACCCTAACCCTAACCCTAACCCTAACCCTAACCCTAACCCTAACCCTAACCCTAACCCTAACCCTAACCCTAACCCTAACCCTAACCCTAACCCTAACCCTAACCCTAACCCTAACCCTAACCCTAACCCTAACCCTAACCCTAACCCTAACCCTAACCCTAACCCTAACCCTAACCCTAACCCTAACCCTAACCCTAACCCTAACCCTAACCCTAACCCTAACCCTAACCCTAACCCTAACCCTAACCCTAACCCTAACCCTAACCCTAACCCTAACCCTAACCCTAACCCTAACCCTAACCCTAACCCTAACCCTAACCCTAACCCTAACCCTAACCCTAACCCTAACCCTAACCCTAACCCTAACCCTAACCCTAACCCTAACCCTAACCCTAACCCTAACCCTAACCCTAACCCTAACCCTAACCCTAACCCTAACCCTAACCCTAACCCTAACCCTAACCCTAACCCTAACCCTAACCCTAACCCTAACCCTAACCCTAACCCTAACCCTAACCCTAACCCTAACCCTAACCCTAACCCTAACCCTAACCCTAACCCTAACCCTAACCCTAACCCTAACCCTAACCCTAACCCTAACCCTAACCCTAACCCTAACCCTAACCCTAACCCTAACCCTAACCCTAACCCTAACCCTAACCCTAACCCTAACCCTAACCCTAACCCTAACCCTAACCCTAACCCTAACCCTAACCCTAACCCTAACCCTAACCCTAACCCTAACCCTAACCCTAACCCTAACCCTAACCCTAACCCTAACCCTAACCCTAACCCTAACCCTAACCCTAACCCTAACCCTAACCCTAACCCTAACCCTAACCCTAACCCTAACCCTAACCCTAACCCTAACCCTAACCCTAACCCTAACCCTAACCCTAACCCTAACCCTAACCCTAACCCTAACCCTAACCCTAACCCTAACCCTAACCCTAACCCTAACCCTAACCCTAACCCTAACCCTAACCCTAACCCTAACCCTAACCCTAACCCTAACCCTAACCCTAACCCTAACCCTAACCCTAACCCTAACCCTAACCCTAACCCTAACCCTAACCCTAACCCTAACCCTAACCCTAACCCTAACCCTAACCCTAACCCTAACCCTAACCCTAACCCTAACCCTAACCCTAACCCTAACCCTAACCCTAACCCTAACCCTAACCCTAACCCTAACCCTAACCCTAACCCTAACCCTAACCCTAACCCTAACCCTAACCCTAACCCTAACCCTAACCCTAACCCTAACCCTAACCCTAACCCTAACCCTAACCCTAACCCTAACCCTAACCCTAACCCTAACCCTAACCCTAACCCTAACCCTAACCCTAACCCTAACCCTAACCCTAACCCTAACCCTAACCCTAACCCTAACCCTAACCCTAACCCTAACCCTAACCCTAACCCTAACCCTAACCCTAACCCTAACCCTAACCCTAACCCTAACCCTAACCCTAACCCTAACCCTAACCCTAACCCTAACCCTAACCCTAACCCTAACCCTAACCCTAACCCTAACCCTAACCCTAACCCTAACCCTAACCCTAACCCTAACCCTAACCCTAACCCTAACCCTAACCCTAACCCTAACCCTAACCCTAACCCTAACCCTAACCCTAACCCTAACCCTAACCCTAACCCTAACCCTAACCCTAACCCTAACCCTAACCCTAACCCTAACCCTAACCCTAACCCTAACCCTAACCCTAACCCTAACCCTAACCCTAACCCTAACCCTAACCCTAACCCTAACCCTAACCCTAACCCTAACCCTAACCCTAACCCTAACCCTAACCCTAACCCTAACCCTAACCCTAACCCTAACCCTAACCCTAACCCTAACCCTAACCCTAACCCTAACCCTAACCCTAACCCTAACCCTAACCCTAACCCTAACCCTAACCCTAACCCTAACCCTAACCCTAACCCTAACCCTAACCCTAACCCTAACCCTAACCCTAACCCTAACCCTAACCCTAACCCTAACCCTAACCCTAACCCTAACCCTAACCCTAACCCTAACCCTAACCCTAACCCTAACCCTAACCCTAACCCTAACCCTAACCCTAACCCTAACCCTAACCCTAACCCTAACCCTAACCCTAACCCTAACCCTAACCCTAACCCTAACCCTAACCCTAACCCTAACCCTAACCCTAACCCTAACCCTAACCCTAACCCTAACCCTAACCCTAACCCTAACCCTAACCCTAACCCTAACCCTAACCCTAACCCTAACCCTAACCCTAACCCTAACCCTAACCCTAACCCTAACCCTAACCCTAACCCTAACCCTAACCCTAACCCTAACCCTAACCCTAACCCTAACCCTAACCCTAACCCTAACCCTAACCCTAACCCTAACCCTAACCCTAACCCTAACCCTAACCCTAACCCTAACCCTAACCCTAACCCTAACCCTAACCCTAACCCTAACCCTAACCCTAACCCTAACCCTAACCCTAACCCTAACCCTAACCCTAACCCTAACCCTAACCCTAACCCTAACCCTAACCCTAACCCTAACCCTAACCCTAACCCTAACCCTAACCCTAACCCTAACCCTAACCCTAACCCTAACCCTAACCCTAACCCTAACCCTAACCCTAACCCTAACCCTAACCCTAACCCTAACCCTAACCCTAACCCTAACCCTAACCCTAACCCTAACCCTAACCCTAACCCTAACCCTAACCCTAACCCTAACCCTAACCCTAACCCTAACCCTAACCCTAACCCTAACCCTAACCCTAACCCTAACCCTAACCCTAACCCTAACCCTAACCCTAACCCTAACCCTAACCCTAACCCTAACCCTAACCCTAACCCTAACCCTAACCCTAACCCTAACCCTAACCCTAACCCTAACCCTAACCCTAACCCTAACCCTAACCCTAACCCTAACCCTAACCCTAACCCTAACCCTAACCCTAACCCTAACCCTAACCCTAACCCTAACCCTAACCCTAACCCTAACCCTAACCCTAACCCTAACCCTAACCCTAACCCTAACCCTAACCCTAACCCTAACCCTAACCCTAACCCTAACCCTAACCCTAACCCTAACCCTAACCCTAACCCTAACCCTAACCCTAACCCTAACCCTAACCCTAACCCTAACCCTAACCCTAACCCTAACCCTAACCCTAACCCTAACCCTAACCCTAACCCTAACCCTAACCCTAACCCTAACCCTAACCCTAACCCTAACCCTAACCCTAACCCTAACCCTAACCCTAACCCTAACCCTAACCCTAACCCTAACCCTAACCCTAACCCTAACCCTAACCCTAACCCTAACCCTAACCCTAACCCTAACCCTAACCCTAACCCTAACCCTAACCCTAACCCTAACCCTAACCCTAACCCTAACCCTAACCCTAACCCTAACCCTAACCCTAACCCTAACCCTAACCCTAACCCTAACCCTAACCCTAACCCTAACCCTAACCCTAACCCTAACCCTAACCCTAACCCTAACCCTAACCCTAACCCTAACCCTAACCCTAACCCTAACCCTAACCCTAACCCTAACCCTAACCCTAACCCTAACCCTAACCCTAACCCTAACCCTAACCCTAACCCTAACCCTAACCCTAACCCTAACCCTAACCCTAACCCTAACCCTAACCCTAACCCTAACCCTAACCCTAACCCTAACCCTAACCCTAACCCTAACCCTAACCCTAACCCTAACCCTAACCCTAACCCTAACCCTAACCCTAACCCTAACCCTAACCCTAACCCTAACCCTAACCCTAACCCTAACCCTAACCCTAACCCTAACCCTAACCCTAACCCTAACCCTAACCCTAACCCTAACCCTAACCCTAACCCTAACCCTAACCCTAACCCTAACCCTAACCCTAACCCTAACCCTAACCCTAACCCTAACCCTAACCCTAACCCTAACCCTAACCCTAACCCTAACCCTAACCCTAACCCTAACCCTAACCCTAACCCTAACCCTAACCCTAACCCTAACCCTAACCCTAACCCTAACCCTAACCCTAACCCTAACCCTAACCCTAACCCTAACCCTAACCCTAACCCTAACCCTAACCCTAACCCTAACCCTAACCCTAACCCTAACCCTAACCCTAACCCTAACCCTAACCCTAACCCTAACCCTAACCCTAACCCTAACCCTAACCCTAACCCTAACCCTAACCCTAACCCTAACCCTAACCCTAACCCTAACCCTAACCCTAACCCTAACCCTAACCCTAACCCTAACCCTAACCCTAACCCTAACCCTAACCCTAACCCTAACCCTAACCCTAACCCTAACCCTAACCCTAACCCTAACCCTAACCCTAACCCTAACCCTAACCCTAACCCTAACCCTAACCCTAACACCCTAACCCTAACCCTAACCCTAACCCTAACCCTAACCCTAACCCTAACCCTAACCCTAACCCTAACCCTAACCCTAACCCTAACCCTAACCCTAACCCTAACCCTAACCCTAACCCTAACCCTAACCCTAACCCTAACCCTAACCCTAACCCTAACCCTAACCCTAACCCTAACCCTAACCCTAACCCTAACCCTAACCCTAACCCTAACCCTAACCCTAACCCTAACCCTAACCCTAACCCTAACCCTAACCCTAACCCTAACCCTAACCCTAACCCTAACCCTAACCCTAACCCTAACCCTAACCCTAACCCTAACCCTAACCCTAACCCTAACCCTAACCCTAACCCTAACCCTAACCCTAACCCTAACCCTAACCCTAACCCTAACCCTAACCCTAACCCTAACCCTAACCCTAACCCTAACCCTAACCCTAACCCTAACCCTAACCCTAACCCTAACCCTAACCCTAACCCTAACCCTAACCCTAACCCTAACCCTAACCCTAACCCTAACCCTAACCCTAACCCTAACCCTAACCCTAACCCTAACCCTAACCCTAACCCTAACCCTAACCCTAACCCTAACCCTAACCCTAACCCTAACCCTAACCCTAACCCTAACCCTAACCCTAACCCTAACCCTAACCCTAACCCTAACCCTAACCCTAACCCTAACCCTAACCCTAACCCTAACCCTAACCCTAACCCTAACCCTAACCCTAACCCTAACCCTAACCCTAACCCTAACCCTAACCCTAACCCTAACCCTAACCCTAACCCTAACCCTAACCCTAACCCTAACCCTAACCCTAACCCTAACCCTAACCCTAACCCTAACCCTAACCCTAACCCTAACCCTAACCCTAACCCTAACCCTAACCCTAACCCTAACCCTAACCCTAACCCTAACCCTAACCCTAACCCTAACCCTAACCCTAACCCTAACCCTAACCCTAACCCTAACCCTAACCCTAACCCTAACCCTAACCCTAACCCTAACCCTAACCCTAACCCTAACCCTAACCCTAACCCTAACCCTAACCCTAACCCTAACCCTAACCCTAACCCTAACCCTAACCCTAACCCTAACCCTAACCCTAACCCTAACCCTAACCCTAACCCTAACCCTAACCCTAACCCTAACCCTAACCCTAACCCTAACCCTAACCCTAACCCTAACCCTAACCCTAACCCTAACCCTAACCCTAACCCTAACCCTAACCCTAACCCTAACCCTAACCCTAACCCTAACCCTAACCCTAACCCTAACCCTAACCCTAACCCTAACCCTAACCCTAACCCTAACCCTAACCCTAACCCTAACCCTAACCCTAACCCTAACCCTAACCCTAACCCTAACCCTAACCCTAACCCTAACCCTAACCCTAACCCTAACCCTAACCCTAACCCTAACCCTAACCCTAACCCTAACCCTAACCCTAACCCTAACCCTAACCCTAACCCTAACCCTAACCCTAACCCTAACCCTAACCCTAACCCTAACCCTAACCCTAACCCTAACCCTAACCCTAACCCTAACCCTAACCCTAACCCTAACCCTAACCCTAACCCTAACCCTAACCCTAACCCTAACCCTAACCCTAACCCTAACCCTAACCCTAACCCTAACCCTAACCCTAACCCTAACCCTAACCCTAACCCTAACCCTAACCCTAACCCTAACCCTAACCCTAACCCTAACCCTAACCCTAACCCTAACCCTAACCCTAACCCTAACCCTAACCCTAACCCTAACCCTAACCCTAACCCTAACCCTAACCCTAACCCTAACCCTAACCCTAACCCTAACCCTAACCCTAACCCTAACCCTAACCCTAACCCTAACCCTAACCCTAACCCTAACCCTAACCCTAACCCTAACCCTAACCCTAACCCTAACCCTAACCCTAACCCTAACCCTAACCCTAACCCTAACCCTAACCCTAACCCTAACCCTAACCCTAACCCTAACCCTAACCCTAACCCTAACCCTAACCCTAACCCTAACCCTAACCCTAACCCTAACCCTAACCCTAACCCTAACCCTAACCCTAACCCTAACCCTAACCCTAACCCTAACCCTAACCCTAACCCTAACCCTAACCCTAACCCTAACCCTAACCCTAACCCTAACCCTAACCCTAACCCTAACCCTAACCCTAACCCTAACCCTAACCCTAACCCTAACCCTAACCCTAACCCTAACCCTAACCCTAACCCTAACCCTAACCCTAACCCTAACCCTAACCCTAACCCTAACCCTAACCCTAACCCTAACCCTAACCCTAACCCTAACCCTAACCCTAACCCTAACCCTAACCCTAACCCTAACCCTAACCCTAACCCTAACCCTAACCCTAACCCTAACCCTAACCCTAACCCTAACCCTAACCCTAACCCTAACCCTAACCCTAACCCTAACCCTAACCCTAACCCTAACCCTAACCCTAACCCTAACCCTAACCCTAACCCTAACCCTAACCCTAACCCTAACCCTAACCCTAACCCTAACCCTAACCCTAACCCTAACCCTAACCCTAACCCTAACCCTAACCCTAACCCTAACCCTAACCCTAACCCTAACCCTAACCCTAACCCTAACCCTAACCCTAACCCTAACCCTAACCCTAACCCTAACCCTAACCCTAACCCTAACCCTAACCCTAACCCTAACCCTAACCCTAACCCTAACCCTAACCCTAACCCTAACCCTAACCCTAACCCTAACCCTAACCCTAACCCTAACCCTAACCCTAACCCTAACCCTAACCCTAACCCTAACCCTAACCCTAACCCTAACCCTAACCCTAACCCTAACCCTAACCCTAACCCTAACCCTAACCCTAACCCTAACCCTAACCCTAACCCTAACCCTAACCCTAACCCTAACCCTAACCCTAACCCTAACCCTAACCCTAACCCTAACCCTAACCCTAACCCTAACCCTAACCCTAACCCTAACCCTAACCCTAACCCTAACCCTAACCCTAACCCTAACCCTAACCCTAACCCTAACCCTAACCCTAACCCTAACCCTAACCCTAACCCTAACCCTAACCCTAACCCTAACCCTAACCCTAACCCTAACCCTAACCCTAACCCTAACCCTAACCCTAACCCTAACCCTAACCCTAACCCTAACCCTAACCCTAACCCTAACCCTAACCCTAACCCTAACCCTAACCCTAACCCTAACCCTAACCCTAACCCTAACCCTAACCCTAACCCTAACCCTAACCCTAACCCTAACCCTAACCCTAACCCTAACCCTAACCCTAACCCTAACCCTAACCCTAACCCTAACCCTAACCCTAACCCTAACCCTAACCCTAACCCTAACCCTAACCCTAACCCTAACCCTAACCCTAACCCTAACCCTAACCCTAACCCTAACCCTAACCCTAACCCTAACCCTAACCCTAACCCTAACCCTAACCCTAACCCTAACCCTAACCCTAACCCTAACCCTAACCCTAACCCTAACCCTAACCCTAACCCTAACCCTAACCCTAACCCTAACCCTAACCCTAACCCTAACCCTAACCCTAACCCTAACCCTAACCCTAACCCTAACCCTAACCCTAACCCTAACCCTAACCCTAACCCTAACCCTAACCCTAACCCTAACCCTAACCCTAACCCTAACCCTAACCCTAACCCTAACCCTAACCCTAACCCTAACCCTAACCCTAACCCTAACCCTAACCCTAACCCTAACCCTAACCCTAACCCTAACCCTAACCCTAACCCTAACCCTAACCCTAACCCTAACCCTAACCCTAACCCTAACCCTAACCCTAACCCTAACCCTAACCCTAACCCTAACCCTAACCCTAACCCTAACCCTAACCCTAACCCTAACCCTAACCCTAACCCTAACCCTAACCCTAACCCTAACCCTAACCCTAACCCTAACCCTAACCCTAACCCTAACCCTAACCCTAACCCTAACCACCCTAACCCTAACCCTAACCCTAACCCTAACCCTAACCCTAACCCTAACCCTAACCCTAACCCTAACCCTAACCCTAACCCTAACCCTAACCCTAACCCTAACCCTAACCCTAACCCTAACCCTAACCCTAACCCTAACCCTAACCCTAACCCTAACCCTAACCCTAACCCTAACCCTAACCCTAACCCTAACCCTAACCCTAACCCTAACCCTAACCCTAACCCTAACCCTAACCCTAACCCTAACCCTAACCCTAACCCTAACCCTAACCCTAACCCTAACCCTAACCCTAACCCTAACCCTAACCCTAACCCTAACCCTAACCCTAACCCTAACCCTAACCCTAACCCTAACCCTAACCCTAACCCTAACCCTAACCCTAACCCTAACCCTAACCCTAACCCTAACCCTAACCCTAACCCTAACCCTAACCCTAACCCTAACCCTAACCCTAACCCTAACCCTAACCCTAACCCTAACCCTAACCCTAACCCTAACCCTAACCCTAACCCTAACCCTAACCCTAACCCTAACCCTAACCCTAACCCTAACCCTAACCCTAACCCTAACCCTAACCCTAACCCTAACCCTAACCCTAACCCTAACCCTAACCCTAACCCTAACCCTAACCCTAACCCTAACCCTAACCCTAACCCTAACCCTAACCCTAACCCTAACCCTAACCCTAACCCTAACCCTAACCCTAACCCTAACCCTAACCCTAACCCTAACCCTAACCCTAACCCTAACCCTAACCCTAACCCTAACCCTAACCCTAACCCTAACCCTAACCCTAACCCTAACCCTAACCCTAACCCTAACCCTAACCCTAACCCTAACCCTAACCCTAACCCTAACCCTAACCCTAACCCTAACCCTAACCCTAACCCTAACCCTAACCCTAACCCTAACCCTAACCCTAACCCTAACCCTAACCCTAACCCTAACCCTAACCCTAACCCTAACCCTAACCCTAACCCTAACCCTAACCCTAACCCTAACCCTAACCCTAACCCTAACCCTAACCCTAACCCTAACCCTAACCCTAACCCTAACCCTAACCCTAACCCTAACCCTAACCCTAACCCTAACCCTAACCCTAACCCTAACCCTAACCCTAACCCTAACCCTAACCCTAACCCTAACCCTAACCCTAACCCTAACCCTAACCCTAACCCTAACCCTAACCCTAACCCTAACCCTAACCCTAACCCTAACCCTAACCCTAACCCTAACCCTAACCCTAACCCTAACCCTAACCCTAACCCTAACCCTAACCCTAACCCTAACCCTAACCCTAACCCTAACCCTAACCCTAACCCTAACCCTAACCCTAACCCTAACCCTAACCCTAACCCTAACCCTAACCCTAACCCTAACCCTAACCCTAACCCTAACCCTAACCCTAACCCTAACCCTAACCCTAACCCTAACCCTAACCCTAACCCTAACCCTAACCCTAACCCTAACCCTAACCCTAACCCTAACCCTAACCCTAACCCTAACCCTAACCCTAACCCTAACCCTAACCCTAACCCTAACCCTAACCCTAACCCTAACCCTAACCCTAACCCTAACCCTAACCCTAACCCTAACCCTAACCCTAACCCTAACCCTAACCCTAACCCTAACCCTAACCCTAACCCTAACCCTAACCCTAACCCTAACCCTAACCCTAACCCTAACCCTAACCCTAACCCTAACCCTAACCCTAACCCTAACCCTAACCCTAACCCTAACCCTAACCCTAACCCTAACCCTAACCCTAACCCTAACCCTAACCCTAACCCTAACCCTAACCCTAACCCTAACCCTAACCCTAACCCTAACCCTAACCCTAACCCTAACCCTAACCCTAACCCTAACCCTAACCCTAACCCTAACCCTAACCCTAACCCTAACCCTAACCCTAACCCTAACCCTAACCCTAACCCTAACCCTAACCCTAACCCTAACCCTAACCCTAACCCTAACCCTAACCCTAACCCTAACCCTAACCCTAACCCTAACCCTAACCCTAACCCTAACCCTAACCCTAACCCTAACCCTAACCCTAACCCTAACCCTAACCCTAACCCTAACCCTAACCCTAACCCTAACCCTAACCCTAACCCTAACCCTAACCCTAACCCTAACCCTAACCCTAACCCTAACCCTAACCCTAACCCTAACCCTAACCCTAACCCTAACCCTAACCCTAACCCTAACCCTAACCCTAACCCTAACCCTAACCCTAACCCTAACCCTAACCCTAACCCTAACCCTAACCCTAACCCTAACCCTAACCCTAACCCTAACCCTAACCCTAACCCTAACCCTAACCCTAACCCTAACCCTAACCCTAACCCTAACCCTAACCCTAACCCTAACCCTAACCCTAACCCTAACCCTAACCCTAACCCTAACCCTAACCCTAACCCTAACCCTAACCCTAACCCTAACCCTAACCCTAACCCTAACCCTAACCCTAACCCTAACCCTAACCCTAACCCTAACCCTAACCCTAACCCTAACCCTAACCCTAACCCTAACCCTAACCCTAACCCTAACCCTAACCCTAACCCTAACCCTAACCCTAACCCTAACCCTAACCCTAACCCTAACCCTAACCCTAACCCTAACCCTAACCCTAACCCTAACCCTAACCCTAACCCTAACCCTAACCCTAACCCTAACCCTAACCCTAACCCTAACCCTAACCCTAACCCTAACCCTAACCCTAACCCTAACCCTAACCCTAACCCTAACCCTAACCCTAACCCTAACCCTAACCCTAACCCTAACCCTAACCCTAACCCTAACCCTAACCCTAACCCTAACCCTAACCCTAACCCTAACCCTAACCCTAACCCTAACCCTAACCCTAACCCTAACCCTAACCCTAACCCTAACCCTAACCCTAACCCTAACCCTAACCCTAACCCTAACCCTAACCCTAACCCTAACCCTAACCCTAACCCTAACCCTAACCCTAACCCTAACCCTAACCCTAACCCTAACCCTAACCCTAACCCTAACCCTAACCCTAACCCTAACCCTAACCCTAACCCTAACCCTAACCCTAACCCTAACCCTAACCCTAACCCTAACCCTAACCCTAACCCTAACCCTAACCCTAACCCTAACCCTAACCCTAACCCTAACCCTAACCCTAACCCTAACCCTAACCCTAACCCTAACCCTAACCCTAACCCTAACCCTAACCCTAACCCTAACCCTAACCCTAACCCTAACCCTAACCCTAACCCTAACCCTAACCCTAACCCTAACCCTAACCCTAACCCTAACCCTAACCCTAACCCTAACCCTAACCCTAACCCTAACCCTAACCCTAACCCTAACCCTAACCCTAACCCTAACCCTAACCCTAACCCTAACCCTAACCCTAACCCTAACCCTAACCCTAACCCTAACCCTAACCCTAACCCTAACCCTAACCCTAACCCTAACCCTAACCCTAACCCTAACCCTAACCCTAACCCTAACCCTAACCCTAACCCTAACCCTAACCCTAACCCTAACCCTAACCCTAACCCTAACCCTAACCCTAACCCTAACCCTAACCCTAACCCTAACCCTAACCCTAACCCTAACCCTAACCCTAACCCTAACCCTAACCCTAACCCTAACCCTAACCCTAACCCTAACCCTAACCCTAACCCTAACCCTAACCCTAACCCTAACCCTAACCCTAACCCTAACCCTAACCCTAACCCTAACCCTAACCCTAACCCTAACCCTAACCCTAACCCTAACCCTAACCCTAACCCTAACCCTAACCCTAACCCTAACCCTAACCCTAACCCTAACCCTAACCCTAACCCTAACCCTAACCCTAACCCTAACCCTAACCCTAACCCTAACCCTAACCCTAACCCTAACCCTAACCCTAACCCTAACCCTAACCCTAACCCTAACCCTAACCCTAACCCTAACCCTAACCCTAACCCTAACCCTAACCCTAACCCTAACCCTAACCCTAACCCTAACCCTAACCCTAACCCTAACCCTAACCCTAACCCTAACCCTAACCCTAACCCTAACCCTAACCCTAACCCTAACCCTAACCCTAACCCTAACCCTAACCCTAACCCTAACCCTAACCCTAACCCTAACCCTAACCCTAACCCTAACCCTAACCCTAACCCTAACCCTAACCCTAACCCTAACCCTAACCCTAACCCTAACCCTAACCCTAACCCTAACCCTAACCCTAACCCTAACCCTAACCCTAACCCTAACCCTAACCCTAACCCTAACCCTAACCCTAACCCTAACCCTAACCCTAACCCTAACCCTAACCCTAACCCTAACCCTAACCCTAACCCTAACCCTAACCCTAACCCTAACCCTAACCCTAACCCTAACCCTAACCCTAACCCTAACCCTAACCCTAACCCTAACCCTAACCCTAACCCTAACCCTAACCCTAACCCTAACCCTAACCCTAACCCTAACCCTAACCCTAACCCTAACCCTAACCCTAACCCTAACCCTAACCCTAACCCTAACCCTAACCCTAACCCTAACCCTAACCCTAACCCTAACCCTAACCCTAACCCTAACCCTAACCCTAACCCTAACCCTAACCCTAACCCTAACCCTAACCCTAACCCTAACCCTAACCCTAACCCTAACCCTAACCCTAACCCTAACCCTAACCCTAACCCTAACCCTAACCCTAACCCTAACCCTAACCCTAACCCTAACCCTAACCCTAACCCTAACCCTAACCCTAACCCTAACCCTAACCCTAACCCTAACCCTAACCCTAACCCTAACCCTAACCCTAACCCTAACCCTAACCCTAACCCTAACCCTAACCCTAACCCTAACCCTAACCCTAACCCTAACCCTAACCCTAACCCTAACCCTAACCCTAACCCTAACCCTAACCCTAACCCTAACCCTAACCCTAACCCTAACCCTAACCCTAACCCTAACCCTAACCCTAACCCTAACCCTAACCCTAACCCTAACCCTAACCCTAACCCTAACCCTAACCCTAACCCTAACCCTAACCCTAACCCTAACCCTAACCCTAACCCTAACCCTAACCCTAACCCTAACCCTAACCCTAACCCTAACCCTAACCCTAACCCTAACCCTAACCCTAACCCTAACCCTAACCCTAACCCTAACCCTAACCCTAACCCTAACCCTAACCCTAACCCTAACCCTAACCCTAACCCTAACCCTAACCCTAACCCTAACCCTAACCCTAACCCTAACCCTAACCCTAACCCTAACCCTAACCCTAACCCTAACCCTAACCCTAACCCTAACCCTAACCCTAACCCTAACCCTAACCCTAACCCTAACCCTAACCCTAACCCTAACCCTAACCCTAACCCTAACCCTAACCCTAACCCTAACCCTAACCCTAACCCTAACCCTAACCCTAACCCTAACCCTAACCCTAACCCTAACCCTAACCCTAACCCTAACCCTAACCCTAACCCTAACCCTAACCCTAACCCTAACCCTAACCCTAACCCTAACCCTAACCCTAACCCTAACCCTAACCCTAACCCTAACCCTAACCCTAACCCTAACCCTAACCCTAACCCTAACCCTAACCCTAACCCTAACCCTAACCCTAACCCTAACCCTAACCCTAACCCTAACCCTAACCCTAACCCTAACCCTAACCCTAACCCTAACCCTAACCCTAACCCTAACCCTAACCCTAACCCTAACCCTAACCCTAACCCTAACCCTAACCCTAACCCTAACCCTAACCCTAACCCTAACCCTAACCCTAACCCTAACCCTAACCCTAACCCTAACCCTAACCCTAACCCTAACCCTAACCCTAACCCTAACCCTAACCCTAACCCTAACCCTAACCCTAACCCTAACCCTAACCCTAACCCTAACCCTAACCCTAACCCTAACCCTAACCCTAACCCTAACCCTAACCCTAACCCTAACCCTAACCCTAACCCTAACCCTAACCCTAACCCTAACCCTAACCCTAACCCTAACCCTAACCCTAACCCTAACCCTAACCCTAACCCTAACCCTAACCCTAACCCTAACCCTAACCCTAACCCTAACCCTAACCCTAACCCTAACCCTAACCCTAACCCTAACCCTAACCCTAACCCTAACCCTAACCCTAACCCTAACCCTAACCCTAACCCTAACCCTAACCCTAACCCTAACCCTAACCCTAACCCTAACCCTAACCCTAACCCTAACCCTAACCCTAACCCTAACCCTAACCCTAACCCTAACCCTAACCCTAACCCTAACCCTAACCCTAACCCTAACCCTAACCCTAACCCTAACCCTAACCCTAACCCTAACCCTAACCCTAACCCTAACCCTAACCCTAACCCTAACCCTAACCCTAACCCTAACCCTAACCCTAACCCTAACCCTAACCCTAACCCTAACCCTAACCCTAACCCTAACCCTAACCCTAACCCTAACCCTAACCCTAACCCTAACCCTAACCCTAACCCTAACCCTAACCCTAACCCTAACCCTAACCCTAACCCTAACCCTAACCCTAACCCTAACCCTAACCCTAACCCTAACCCTAACCCTAACCCTAACCCTAACCCTAACCCTAACCCTAACCCTAACCCTAACCCTAACCCTAACCCTAACCCTAACCCTAACCCTAACCCTAACCCTAACCCTAACCCTAACCCTAACCCTAACCCTAACCCTAACCCTAACCCTAACCCTAACCCTAACCCTAACCCTAACCCTAACCCTAACCCTAACCCTAACCCTAACCCTAACCCTAACCCTAACCCTAACCCTAACCCTAACCCTAACCCTAACCCTAACCCTAACCCTAACCCTAACCCTAACCCTAACCCTAACCCTAACCCTAACCCTAACCCTAACCCTAACCCTAACCCTAACCCTAACCCTAACCCTAACCCTAACCCTAACCCTAACCCTAACCCTAACCCTAACCCTAACCCTAACCCTAACCCTAACCCTAACCCTAACCCTAACCCTAACCCTAACCCTAACCCTAACCCTAACCCTAACCCTAACCCTAACCCTAACCCTAACCCTAACCCTAACCCTAACCCTAACCCTAACCCTAACCCTAACCCTAACCCTAACCCTAACCCTAACCCTAACCCTAACCCTAACCCTAACCCTAACCCTAACCCTAACCCTAACCCTAACCCTAACCCTAACCCTAACCCTAACCCTAACCCTAACCCTAACCCTAACCCTAACCCTAACCCTAACCCTAACCCTAACCCTAACCCTAACCCTAACCCTAACCCTAACCCTAACCCTAACCCTAACCCTAACCCTAACCCTAACCCTAACCCTAACCCTAACCCTAACCCTAACCCTAACCCTAACCCTAACCCTAACCCTAACCCTAACCCTAACCCTAACCCTAACCCTAACCCTAACCCTAACCCTAACCCTAACCCTAACCCTAACCCTAACCCTAACCCTAACCCTAACCCTAACCCTAACCCTAACCCTAACCCTAACCCTAACCCTAACCCTAACCCTAACCCTAACCCTAACCCTAACCCTAACCCTAACCCTAACCCTAACCCTAACCCTAACCCTAACCCTAACCCTAACCCTAACCCTAACCCTAACCCTAACCCTAACCCTAACCCTAACCCTAACCCTAACCCTAACCCTAACCCTAACCCTAACCCTAACCCTAACCCTAACCCTAACCCTAACCCTAACCCTAACCCTAACCCTAACCCTAACCCTAACCCTAACCCTAACCCTAACCCTAACCCTAACCCTAACCCTAACCCTAACCCTAACCCTAACCCTAACCCTAACCCTAACCCTAACCCTAACCCTAACCCTAACCCTAACCCTAACCCTAACCCTAACCCTAACCCTAACCCTAACCCTAACCCTAACCCTAACCCTAACCCTAACCCTAACCCTAACCCTAACCCTAACCCTAACCCTAACCCTAACCCTAACCCTAACCCTAACCCTAACCCTAACCCTAACCCTAACCCTAACCCTAACCCTAACCCTAACCCTAACCCTAACCCTAACCCTAACCCTAACCCTAACCCTAACCCTAACCCTAACCCTAACCCTAACCCTAACCCTAACCCTAACCCTAACCCTAACCCTAACCCTAACCCTAACCCTAACCCTAACCCTAACCCTAACCCTAACCCTAACCCTAACCCTAACCCTAACCCTAACCCTAACCCTAACCCTAACCCTAACCCTAACCCTAACCCTAACCCTAACCCTAACCCTAACCCTAACCCTAACCCTAACCCTAACCCTAACCCTAACCCTAACCCTAACCCTAACCCTAACCCTAACCCTAACCCTAACCCTAACCCTAACCCTAACCCTAACCCTAACCCTAACCCTAACCCTAACCCTAACCCTAACCCTAACCCTAACCCTAACCCTAACCCTAACCCTAACCCTAACCCTAACCCTAACCCTAACCCTAACCCTAACCCTAACCCTAACCCTAACCCTAACCCTAACCCTAACCCTAACCCTAACCCTAACCCTAACCCTAACCCTAACCCTAACCCTAACCCTAACCCTAACCCTAACCCTAACCCTAACCCTAACCCTAACCCTAACCCTAACCCTAACCCTAACCCTAACCCTAACCCTAACCCTAACCCTAACCCTAACCCTAACCCTAACCCTAACCCTAACCCTAACCCTAACCCTAACCCTAACCCTAACCCTAACCCTAACCCTAACCCTAACCCTAACCCTAACCCTAACCCTAACCCTAACCCTAACCCTAACCCTAACCCTAACCCTAACCCTAACCCTAACCCTAACCCTAACCCTAACCCTAACCCTAACCCTAACCCTAACCCTAACCCTAACCCTAACCCTAACCCTAACCCTAACCCTAACCCTAACCCTAACCCTAACCCTAACCCTAACCCTAACCCTAACCCTAACCCTAACCCTAACCCTAACCCTAACCCTAACCCTAACCCTAACCCTAACCCTAACCCTAACCCTAACCCTAACCCTAACCCTAACCCTAACCCTAACCCTAACCCTAACCCTAACCCTAACCCTAACCCTAACCCTAACCCTAACCCTAACCCTAACCCTAACCCTAACCCTAACCCTAACCCTAACCCTAACCCTAACCCTAACCCTAACCCTAACCCTAACCCTAACCCTAACCCTAACCCTAACCCTAACCCTAACCCTAACCCTAACCCTAACCCTAACCCTAACCCTAACCCTAACCCTAACCCTAACCCTAACCCTAACCCTAACCCTAACCCTAACCCTAACCCTAACCCTAACCCTAACCCTAACCCTAACCCTAACCCTAACCCTAACCCTAACCCTAACCCTAACCCTAACCCTAACCCTAACCCTAACCCTAACCCTAACCCTAACCCTAACCCTAACCCTAACCCTAACCCTAACCCTAACCCTAACCCTAACCCTAACCCTAACCCTAACCCTAACCCTAACCCTAACCCTAACCCTAACCCTAACCCTAACCCTAACCCTAACCCTAACCCTAACCCTAACCCTAACCCTAACCCTAACCCTAACCCTAACCCTAACCCTAACCCTAACCCTAACCCTAACCCTAACCCTAACCCTAACCCTAACCCTAACCCTAACCCTAACCCTAACCCTAACCCTAACCCTAACCCTAACCCTAACCCTAACCCTAACCCTAACCCTAACCCTAACCCTAACCCTAACCCTAACCCTAACCCTAACCCTAACCCTAACCCTAACCCTAACCCTAACCCTAACCCTAACCCTAACCCTAACCCTAACCCTAACCCTAACCCTAACCCTAACCCTAACCCTAACCCTAACCCTAACCCTAACCCTAACCCTAACCCTAACCCTAACCCTAACCCTAACCCTAACCCTAACCCTAACCCTAACCCTAACCCTAACCCTAACCCTAACCCTAACCCTAACCCTAACCCTAACCCTAACCCTAACCCTAACCCTAACCCTAACCCTAACCCTAACCCTAACCCTAACCCTAACCCTAACCCTAACCCTAACCCTAACCCTAACCCTAACCCTAACCCTAACCCTAACCCTAACCCTAACCCTAACCCTAACCCTAACCCTAACCCTAACCCTAACCCTAACCCTAACCCTAACCCTAACCCTAACCCTAACCCTAACCCTAACCCTAACCCTAACCCTAACCCTAACCCTAACCCTAACCCTAACCCTAACCCTAACCCTAACCCTAACCCTAACCCTAACCCTAACCCTAACCCTAACCCTAACCCTAACCCTAACCCTAACCCTAACCCTAACCCTAACCCTAACCCTAACCCTAACCCTAACCCTAACCCTAACCCTAACCCTAACCCTAACCCTAACCCTAACCCTAACCCTAACCCTAACCCTAACCCTAACCCTAACCCTAACCCTAACCCTAACCCTAACCCTAACCCTAACCCTAACCCTAACCCTAACCCTAACCCTAACCCTAACCCTAACCCTAACCCTAACCCTAACCCTAACCCTAACCCTAACCCTAACCCTAACCCTAACCCTAACCCTAACCCTAACCCTAACCCTAACCCTAACCCTAACCCTAACCCTAACCCTAACCCTAACCCTAACCCTAACCCTAACCCTAACCCTAACCCTAACCCTAACCCTAACCCTAACCCTAACCCTAACCCTAACCCTAACCCTAACCCTAACCCTAACCCTAACCCTAACCCTAACCCTAACCCTAACCCTAACCCTAACCCTAACCCTAACCCTAACCCTAACCCTAACCCTAACCCTAACCCTAACCCTAACCCTAACCCTAACCCTAACCCTAACCCTAACCCTAACCCTAACCCTAACCCTAACCCTAACCCTAACCCTAACCCTAACCCTAACCCTAACCCTAACCCTAACCCTAACCCTAACCCTAACCCTAACCCTAACCCTAACCCTAACCCTAACCCTAACCCTAACCCTAACCCTAACCCTAACCCTAACCCTAACCCTAACCCTAACCCTAACCCTAACCCTAACCCTAACCCTAACCCTAACCCTAACCCTAACCCTAACCCTAACCCTAACCCTAACCCTAACCCTAACCCTAACCCTAACCCTAACCCTAACCCTAACCCTAACCCTAACCCTAACCCTAACCCTAACCCTAACCCTAACCCTAACCCTAACCCTAACCCTAACCCTAACCCTAACCCTAACCCTAACCCTAACCCTAACCCTAACCCTAACCCTAACCCTAACCCTAACCCTAACCCTAACCCTAACCCTAACCCTAACCCTAACCCTAACCCTAACCCTAACCCTAACCCTAACCCTAACCCTAACCCTAACCCTAACCCTAACCCTAACCCTAACCCTAACCCTAACCCTAACCCTAACCCTAACCCTAACCCTAACCCTAACCCTAACCCTAACCCTAACCCTAACCCTAACCCTAACCCTAACCCTAACCCTAACCCTAACCCTAACCCTAACCCTAACCCTAACCCTAACCCTAACCCTAACCCTAACCCTAACCCTAACCCTAACCCTAACCCTAACCCTAACCCTAACCCTAACCCTAACCCTAACCCTAACCCTAACCCTAACCCTAACCCTAACCCTAACCCTAACCCTAACCCTAACCCTAACCCTAACCCTAACCCTAACCCTAACCCTAACCCTAACCCTAACCCTAACCCTAACCCTAACCCTAACCCTAACCCTAACCCTAACCCTAACCCTAACCCTAACCCTAACCCTAACCCTAACCCTAACCCTAACCCTAACCCTAACCCTAACCCTAACCCTAACCCTAACCCTAACCCTAACCCTAACCCTAACCCTAACCCTAACCCTAACCCTAACCCTAACCCTAACCCTAACCCTAACCCTAACCCTAACCCTAACCCTAACCCTAACCCTAACCCTAACCCTAACCCTAACCCTAACCCTAACCCTAACCCTAACCCTAACCCTAACCCTAACCCTAACCCTAACCCTAACCCTAACCCTAACCCTAACCCTAACCCTAACCCTAACCCTAACCCTAACCCTAACCCTAACCCTAACCCTAACCCTAACCCTAACCCTAACCCTAACCCTAACCCTAACCCTAACCCTAACCCTAACCCTAACCCTAACCCTAACCCTAACCCTAACCCTAACCCTAACCCTAACCCTAACCCTAACCCTAACCCTAACCCTAACCCTAACCCTAACCCTAACCCTAACCCTAACCCTAACCCTAACCCTAACCCTAACCCTAACCCTAACCCTAACCCTAACCCTAACCCTAACCCTAACCCTAACCCTAACCCTAACCCTAACCCTAACCCTAACCCTAACCCTAACCCTAACCCTAACCCTAACCCTAACCCTAACCCTAACCCTAACCCTAACCCTAACCCTAACCCTAACCCTAACCCTAACCCTAACCCTAACCCTAACCCTAACCCTAACCCTAACCCTAACCCTAACCCTAACCCTAACCCTAACCCTAACCCTAACCCTAACCCTAACCCTAACCCTAACCCTAACCCTAACCCTAACCCTAACCCTAACCCTAACCCTAACCCTAACCCTAACCCTAACCCTAACCCTAACCCTAACCCTAACCCTAACCCTAACCCTAACCCTAACCCTAACCCTAACCCTAACCCTAACCCTAACCCTAACCCTAACCCTAACCCTAACCCTAACCCTAACCCTAACCCTAACCCTAACCCTAACCCTAACCCTAACCCTAACCCTAACCCTAACCCTAACCCTAACCCTAACCCTAACCCTAACCCTAACCCTAACCCTAACCCTAACCCTAACCCTAACCCTAACCCTAACCCTAACCCTAACCCTAACCCTAACCCTAACCCTAACCCTAACCCTAACCCTAACCCTAACCCTAACCCTAACCCTAACCCTAACCCTAACCCTAACCCTAACCCTAACCCTAACCCTAACCCTAACCCTAACCCTAACCCTAACCCTAACCCTAACCCTAACCCTAACCCTAACCCTAACCCTAACCCTAACCCTAACCCTAACCCTAACCCTAACCCTAACCCTAACCCTAACCCTAACCCTAACCCTAACCCTAACCCTAACCCTAACCCTAACCCTAACCCTAACCCTAACCCTAACCCTAACCCTAACCCTAACCCTAACCCTAACCCTAACCCTAACCCTAACCCTAACCCTAACCCTAACCCTAACCCTAACCCTAACCCTAACCCTAACCCTAACCCTAACCCTAACCCTAACCCTAACCCTAACCCTAACCCTAACCCTAACCCTAACCCTAACCCTAACCCTAACCCTAACCCTAACCCTAACCCTAACCCTAACCCTAACCCTAACCCTAACCCTAACCCTAACCCTAACCCTAACCCTAACCCTAACCCTAACCCTAACCCTAACCCTAACCCTAACCCTAACCCTAACCCTAACCCTAACCCTAACCCTAACCCTAACCCTAACCCTAACCCTAACCCTAACCCTAACCCTAACCCTAACCCTAACCCTAACCCTAACCCTAACCCTAACCCTAACCCTAACCCTAACCCTAACCCTAACCCTAACCCTAACCCTAACCCTAACCCTAACCCTAACCCTAACCCTAACCCTAACCCTAACCCTAACCCTAACCCTAACCCTAACCCTAACCCTAACCCTAACCCTAACCCTAACCCTAACCCTAACCCTAACCCTAACCCTAACCCTAACCCTAACCCTAACCCTAACCCTAACCCTAACCCTAACCCTAACCCTAACCCTAACCCTAACCCTAACCCTAACCCTAACCCTAACCCTAACCCTAACCCTAACCCTAACCCTAACCCTAACCCTAACCCTAACCCTAACCCTAACCCTAACCCTAACCCTAACCCTAACCCTAACCCTAACCCTAACCCTAACCCTAACCCTAACCCTAACCCTAACCCTAACCCTAACCCTAACCCTAACCCTAACCCTAACCCTAACCCTAACCCTAACCCTAACCCTAACCCTAACCCTAACCCTAACCCTAACCCTAACCCTAACCCTAACCCTAACCCTAACCCTAACCCTAACCCTAACCCTAACCCTAACCCTAACCCTAACCCTAACCCTAACCCTAACCCTAACCCTAACCCTAACCCTAACCCTAACCCTAACCCTAACCCTAACCCTAACCCTAACCCTAACCCTAACCCTAACCCTAACCCTAACCCTAACCCTAACCCTAACCCTAACCCTAACCCTAACCCTAACCCTAACCCTAACCCTAACCCTAACCCTAACCCTAACCCTAACCCTAACCCTAACCCTAACCCTAACCCTAACCCTAACCCTAACCCTAACCCTAACCCTAACCCTAACCCTAACCCTAACCCTAACCCTAACCCTAACCCTAACCCTAACCCTAACCCTAACCCTAACCCTAACCCTAACCCTAACCCTAACCCTAACCCTAACCCTAACCCTAACCCTAACCCTAACCCTAACCCTAACCCTAACCCTAACCCTAACCCTAACCCTAACCCTAACCCTAACCCTAACCCTAACCCTAACCCTAACCCTAACCCTAACCCTAACCCTAACCCTAACCCTAACCCTAACCCTAACCCTAACCCTAACCCTAACCCTAACCCTAACCCTAACCCTAACCCTAACCCTAACCCTAACCCTAACCCTAACCCTAACCCTAACCCTAACCCTAACCCTAACCCTAACCCTAACCCTAACCCTAACCCTAACCCTAACCCTAACCCTAACCCTAACCCTAACCCTAACCCTAACCCTAACCCTAACCCTAACCCTAACCCTAACCCTAACCCTAACCCTAACCCTAACCCTAACCCTAACCCTAACCCTAACCCTAACCCTAACCCTAACCCTAACCCTAACCCTAACCCTAACCCTAACCCTAACCCTAACCCTAACCCTAACCCTAACCCTAACCCTAACCCTAACCCTAACCCTAACCCTAACCCTAACCCTAACCCTAACCCTAACCCTAACCCTAACCCTAACCCTAACCCTAACCCTAACCCTAACCCTAACCCTAACCCTAACCCTAACCCTAACCCTAACCCTAACCCTAACCCTAACCCTAACCCTAACCCTAACCCTAACCCTAACCCTAACCCTAACCCTAACCCTAACCCTAACCCTAACCCTAACCCTAACCCTAACCCTAACCCTAACCCTAACCCTAACCCTAACCCTAACCCTAACCCTAACCCTAACCCTAACCCTAACCCTAACCCTAACCCTAACCCTAACCCTAACCCTAACCCTAACCCTAACCCTAACCCTAACCCTAACCCTAACCCTAACCCTAACCCTAACCCTAACCCTAACCCTAACCCTAACCCTAACCCTAACCCTAACCCTAACCCTAACCCTAACCCTAACCCTAACCCTAACCCTAACCCTAACCCTAACCCTAACCCTAACCCTAACCCTAACCCTAACCCTAACCCTAACCCTAACCCTAACCCTAACCCTAACCCTAACCCTAACCCTAACCCTAACCCTAACCCTAACCCTAACCCTAACCCTAACCCTAACCCTAACCCTAACCCTAACCCTAACCCTAACCCTAACCCTAACCCTAACCCTAACCCTAACCCTAACCCTAACCCTAACCCTAACCCTAACCCTAACCCTAACCCTAACCCTAACCCTAACCCTAACCCTAACCCTAACCCTAACTCTAACCCTAACCCTAACCCTAACCCTAACCCTAACCCTAACCCTAACCCTAACCCTACCCTAACCCTAACCCTAACCCTAACCCTAACCCTACCCTAACCCTAACCCTAACCCTAACCCTAACCCTAACCCTAACCCTAACCCTAACCCTAACCCTAACCCTAACCCTAACCCTAACCCTAACCCTAACCCTAACCCTAACCCTAACCCTAACCCTAACCCTAACCCTAACCCTAACCCTAACCCTAACCCTAACCCTAACCCTAACCCTAACCCTAACCCTAACCCTAACCCTAACCCTAACCCTAACCCTAACCCTAACCCTAACCCTAACCCTAACCCTAACCCTAACCCTAACCCTAACCCTAACCCTAACCCTAACCCTAACCCTAACCCTAACCCTAACCCTAACCCTAACCCTAACCCTAACCCTAACCCTAACCCTAACCCTAACCCTAACCCTAACCCTAACCCTAACCCTAACCCTAACCCTAACCCTAACCCTAACCCTAACCCTAACCCTAACCCTAACCCTAACCCTAACCCTAACCCTAACCCTAACCCTAACCCTAACCCCTAACCCTAACCCTAACCCTAACCCTAACCCTAACCCTAACCCTAACCCTAACCCTACCCTAACCCTAACCCTAACCCTAACCCTAACCCTAACCCTAACCCTAACCCTAACCCTAACCCTAACCCTAACCCTAACCCTAACCCTAACCCTAACCCTAACCCTAACCCTAACCCTAACCCTAACCCTAACCCTAACCCTAACCCTAACCCTAACCCTAACCCTAACCCTAACCCTAACCCTAACCCTAACCCTAACCCTAACCCTAACCCTAACCCTAACCCTAACCCTAACCCTAACCCTAACCCTAACCCTAACCCTAACCCTAACCCTAACCCTAACCCTAACCCTAACCCTAACCCTAACCCTAACCCTAACCCTAACCCTAACCCTAACCCTAACCCTAACCCTAACCCTAACCCTAACCCTAACCCTAACCCTAACCCTAACCCTAACCCTAACCCTAACCCTAACCCTAACCCTAACCCTAACCCTAACCCTAACCCTAACCCTAACCCTAACCCCTAACCCTAACCCTAACCCTAACCCTAACCCTAACCCTAACCCTAACCCTAACCCTAACCCCTAACCCTAACCCTAACCCTAACCCTAACCCCTAACCCTAACCCTAACCCTAACCCTAACCCTAACCCTAACCCTAACCCTAACCCTAACCCTAACCCTAACCCTAACCCTAACCCTAACCCTAACCCTAACCCTAACCCTAACCCTAACCCTAACCCCTAACCCTAACCCTAACCCTAACCCTAACCCTAACCCTAACCCTAACCCTAACCCTAACCCTAACCCTAACCCTAACCCTAACCCTAACCCTAACCCTAACCCTAACCCTAACCCTAACCCTAACCCTAACCCCTAACCCTAACCCTAACCCTAACCCTAACCCTAACCCTAACCCTAACCCTAACCCTAACCCTAACCCTAACCCTAACCCTAACCCTAACCCTAACCCTAACCCTAACCCTAACCCTAACCCTAACCCTAACCCTAACCCTAACCCTAACCCTAACCCTAACCCCTAACCCTAACCCTAACCCTAACCCTAACCCTAACCCTAACCCTAACCCTAACCCTAACCCTAACCCTAACCCTAACCCTAACCCTAACCCTAACCCTAACCCTAACCCTAACCCTAACCCTAACCCTAACCCTAACCCTAACCCTAACCCTAACCCTAACCCTAACCCTAACCCTAACCCTAACCCTAACCCTAACCCTAACCCTAACCCTAACCCTAACCCTAACCCTAACCCTAACCCTAACCCTAACCCTAACCCTAACCCTAACCCTAACCCTAA
>NW_024470813.1:251739-279239 GCF_017639515.1 Carcharodon carcharias | reverse complement strand
CTGACAACTTCTACTCCTTCATGAATGCACAAGTTTCTTTTTTTCCATCAATCTCGCTATCTCTATTAATTTCCATTGCCTACCTAAACAAGTGTCTCTATTTCTATCACTCCCCACATTTCGAGCCACCTGAACCTACAATGTTTCAATGTCTAAATTTATCAGCAAATAAAGTTCTCTATATTTATCAAATACTTAATTTCCAGCAATTTGTTAGAGAGAGCACATTTGCAGATTCTCCACAATCACTACAACTTCAATTTCTGCATTTCCTTCATTTCAGCAAACCTGGCTGTCTGTATCAAGCTGTCAATTTCTAGCAACTCCGTAAATTGAAGCATTTTCTCTATCAGCAGATATACGCAAAATTTTCACGAAATTCACTGCTTGTAGTTTCTGCTGCTGCTTTTCATGTACAAGTTTCTTACTTTCCAACAACCTCGCTATCTCTATTAATTTCCTCTGCTTATCTAAACAAGTGTCTCTATTCCTATCACTTCACACACAGTTATCATTCTTCTGACAATACAATCCCTCAATTTCAATATTTTTCAGCAAAAGTAGTTCTCTGCATCTATCAAAATCTTATTTTTGAGTAATTTCTTAGATTGAGCTCATTTGCAGGTTACCCGCATTCTCTGCAACTTCAATTTCTCCATTTCTTCAGTTTAAGCAAACTTGGCTCTCTGTATCTATCAAACTCTCAATTTCTAGCAATAACACATATTGAAGCATTTTCTGTATAAGCAGATATATCATATTCGTAAAATTTGCAAAATCTCCCATTTCCATCAAATTCGCTCTAAGTATCATCTGCTCTTTCACTGATTGTACAACTTTCTCCAATTCAATCAATTTCTACATCTCCAATAATTTTAATTGTTGAACTACACAAATAGAACTATTTCTAACAATCTACTCATTTTTCAATGTTCTTTGGTCAATTATGCCTTCCATATCTCCATTCCTATATTTTTCAACTGATCTGGATTCTCTGACAAGCAAAGGTACGCGTTTTCTTGTAAGTAGTCAAATTCTGCAGATTCCCACCTCTCTGCATTGGCTGCACAATCAATTTCTCCATATCCCTCAATTTAAGCAATAATGGTTCGCTATCGATAGCAAAATATCAATACCTAGCAATTGTTAAACTTCTAGAATTTGCTCCATCTGCAGATATTTTTCATTCCCAATATGTGTTAAATCTCCCATTTCCACGAAATTCATTGTTTGTAACTTCTGCCCCTTCTCTGAACGTACAAGTGTCTTCCTTTCCATCAACCCCGATATCTCTAATACATTCCACTGCCAATCTAAAGAAGTGTCTCTATATAGTTATCTCACAAGATTTCCAGCCACCTATCATTCAACTGAACTTACAATTTTTGAATTACAATATCTATCAGTAAAAATAGTTCACTGCATCTATCAAAATCTTACTTTGCAGTAATTTCTTAGATTGAGCTGATTTGCAGGTAACCCGCATTCTCTGCAACTTCAATTTCTCCATTTCTTCAGTTTCAGCAAACGCGGTTCTCTGTATCTATCAATCTCTCAATTTCGAGCAATAACACACATTGAAGCATTTTCTCTATAAGCAGATATAACATATTCGTACTCTTTGCAAAATCTCCTATTTTCATCAAATTCTATCTTTGTATCATCTGCTCGTTCACTGATTGTACAACTTTCTTCAATTCAATCAATTTCTACATCTCCAATAATTTTTATAGATGAACTACACAAATAGAACTATTTGTAACAAAGTACTCATTTTTCAATGTTCTTTGTTTAATTGTGCCTTCAATATCTCCATTCTTATATTTTTCAACAGAATTGGTTTCTACGTCAAGCAAAAGTTCTGAGTTTCTTGTAATTCATCAAATTCTACAGATTCCCACTTCTCTACGTAAGCTGCACAATCAATTTCTCCATATCCCTCAATTTAAACAAACCAATTTTGTTGTGGATAGCAAAATATCAAAACCTAGCAATTGATGAAATTCTAGCTTTTTCTATATCTGCAGATATTTCTCATTCGTCATATTTGTAAAATGTCACATATTCACGAAATTCATTGCTTGTAACATATTCTCCTTCCTGAATGTACAAGTTTCTTATATTCCATTATCCTCGCTATCTCTCTTGATTTCCACTGCCTATCTAAACAAGCGTCTCCCCACATTTCGAAACACCTGAATTTACAATTTCTGAATTTCAATATTAATCTATCATATGCTCTTTCACTGGTTGTACAACTTTCTTCAATTCAATCAATTTCTACACTTCCAATAATTTTTATTGTTGAACTACACAAATAGAACTATTTCTAACAAAAGCTACTCATTTTGCAATGTTCTTTGGTCAATTATGCCTTCAATATCTCAATTCACATATTTTTCAACAGATCTGGTTTCTATGTCAAGCAAAAGTACTCAGTTTCTTGAAATTCATCAAATGCTGCAGATTCCCACTTCTCTACGTAAGCTGCACAATCAATTTCTCCATATCCCTCAATTTAAACAAGCCTGGTTCGTTGTGTGTAGCAAAATATCAAAACGTAGCATTTCCTCTATCTGCAGATATTTGCCATTCCCCGAATTTGTAAAATCTTCCATTTTATCAAAATTCTCTGCTTGTAGGATCTGCTGCTTTTCTCAATGTACAAGTTTCTTACTTTCCAAGAACCTCACTATCTCTATTAATTTCCTCTGCCTATCAAAACAAGTTTCGCTATTTCAGTCGCTCCACACATCTAGACATAGTTATCATTCATCTGACAAAACAATTTCATTTCAATATTTATCAGCAAAAGTATTTCTCTGCATCTATCGAAATATTATTTTTGATTAATTTCTTAGATTGAGCTCATTTGCAGGGTAGCTGCATTCTCTGCAATCTCGATTTCTCCATTTCTTCAGTTTCAGCATACTTGGCTCTCTGTATCTATCAAACTCTCCATTCCTAGCAGTAGCACATGTTGAAGCATTTTCTCTATCAGCAGATATATCATATTCGTACAATATTGAAAATCTCCTATTTCCATCACATTCTATCTTTGTATCATCTGCTCTTTGAATGATTGTACAACTTTCTTCAATTCAATCAATTTCAATCAATTTCTACATCTCCAATATTTATAACAAACTACTCATTTTTCAATGTTCTTTGTTTAATTATGCCTTCAATATCTCCATTCTTATATTTTTCAACAGAATTGGTTTCGACGTCAAGCAAAAGTACTCAGTTTCTTGAAATTCATCAAATGCTGCAGATTCCCACTTCTCTACGTAAGCTGCACAATCAATTTCTCCATATCCCTCAATTTAAACAAGCCTGGTTCGTTGTGTGTAGCAAAATATCAAAACGTAGCATTTCCTCTATCTGCAGATATTTGCCATTCCCCGAATTTGTAAAATCTTCCATTTTATCAAAATTCTCTGCTTGTAGGATCTGCTGCTTCTCTCAATGTACAAGTTTCTTACTTTCCAAGAACCTCACTATCTCTATTAATTTCCTCTGCCTATCAAAACAAGTTTCGCTATTTCAGTCGCTCCACACATCTAGACATAGTTATCATTCATCTGACAAAACAATTTCATTTCAATATTTATCAGCAAAAGTATTTCTCTGCATCTATCGAAATATTATTTTTGATTAATTTCTTAGATTGAGCTCATTTGCAGGGTAGCTGCATTCTCTGCAATCTCGATTTCTCCATTTCTTCAGTTTCAGCATACTTGCAGATATCTATCAAACTCTCCATTCCTAGCAGTAGCACATGTTGAAGCATTTTCTCTATCAGCAGATATATCATATTCGTACAATATTGAAAATCTCCTATTTCCATCACATTCTATCTTTGTATCATCTGCTCTTTGAATGATTGTACAACGTTCTTCAATTCAATCAATTTCAATCAATTTCTACATCTCCAATATTTATAACAAACTACTCATTTTTCAATGTTCTTTGTTTAATTATGCCTTCAATATCTCCATTCTTATATTTTTCAACAGAATTGGTTTCGACGTCAAGCAAAAGTACTTAGTTTCTTGTAATTCATCAAATGCTGCAGATTCCTACTTCTCTACGTAAGCTGCACAATCACTTTCTCCATGTCCCTCAATTTAATCAAACGAGATTCGTTGTGGATAGCAAAATATCAAAACCTAGCAGTTGATGAAATTCGAGCTTTTTCTCTATCTGCAGATATTTCTCATTCGTCATATTTGTAAAATGTCACATATTCACGAACTTCATTGCTTGTAACATATTCTCCTTCCTGAATGTACAAGTTTCTTATATTCCATTATCCTCGCTATCTCTCTTGATTTCCACTGCCTATCTAAACAAGCGTCTCTATTTCTATCGCTCCCCACATTTCGAGCCACCTATCATTCAACTGAACTTACAATTTCTGAATTTCAATATCTATCAGTAAATGTAGTTCTCTGCATCTATCAAAATTTTATTTTTCAGTAATTTCTTAGATTGAGCTCATTTGCAGGTAACCCGCATTCTCTGCAACTTCAATTTCTCCATTTCTTCAGTTTCAGCAAACGCGGTTCTCTGTATCTATCAATCTCTCAATTTCGAGCAATAACACATATGGAAGCATTTTCTCTATAAGCAGATATAACATATTCGTACTCTTTGCAAAATCTCCTATTTTCATCAAATTCTATCTTTGTATCATCTGCTCGTTCACTGATTGTACAACTTTCTTCAATTCAATCAATTTCTACATCTCCAATAATTGTTATTGTTGAACTACACAAATAGAACTATTTTTAAAACAACCTACTCATTTTTCAATGTTCTTTGTTTAATTATGCCTTCAATATCTCCATTCTTATATTTTTCAACAGAACTGCTTTCTACGTCAAGCAAAAGTACTTAGTTTCTTGTAATTCATCAAATTCTGCAGATTCCTACTCCTCTATGTAAGCTGCACAATCAATTTCTCCATATCCCTCAATTTAAACAAACCAGTTTTGTGGTGGATAGCAAAATATCAAAACCTAGCAGTTGATGAAATTCTAGCTTTTTCTATATCTGCAGATATTTCTCATTCGTCATATTTGTAAAATGTCACATATTCACGAAATTCATTGCTTGTAACATATTCTCCTTCCTGAATGTACAAGTTTCTTATATTCCATTATCCTCGCTACCTCTTTTGATTTCCACTGCCTATCTAAACAAGCGTCTCTATTTCTATCGCTCCCCACATTTCGAGCCACCTATCATTCACCTGAACTTACAATTTCTGAACTCCAATATTATTCTATCATATGCTCTTTCACTGATTGCACGACTTTCTTCAATTCAATCAATTTCTACATTTCCAATAATTTCTATTGTTGAACTACACAAATAGAATTATTTCTAACAAAAGCTACTCATTTTGCAATGTTCTTTGGTCAATTATGCCTTCAATATCTCAATTCACATATTTTTCAACAGATCTGGTTTCTAAGTCAAGCAAAAGTACTCAGTTTCTAGCAATTCATCAAATTCTGCAGATTCCCACTTCTCTGCATTAGCTGCACAATCAATTTCTCCATATCCCTCAATTTAAACAAACCTGGTTCGTTGTGTGTAGCAAAATATCAAAACGTAGCATTTCCTCTATCTGCAGATATTTGCCATTCCCCGAATTTGTAAAATCTTCCATTTTATCAAAATTCTCTGCTTGTAGGATCTGCTGCTTTTCTCAATGTACAAGTTTCTTACTTTCCAAGAACCTCACTATCTCTATTAATTTCCTCTGCCTATCAAAACAAGTTTCGCTATTTCAGTCGCTCCACACATCTAGACATAGTTATCATTCATCTGACAAAACAATTTCATTTCAATATTTATCAGCAAAAGTATTTCTCTGCATCTATCAAAATATTATTTTTGATTAATTTCTTAGATTGAGCTCATTTGCAGGGTAGCTGCATTCTCTGCAATCTCGATTTCTCCATTTCTTCAGTTTCAGCATACTTGGCTCTCTGTATCTATCAAACTCTCCATTCCTAGCAGTAGCACATGTTGAAGCATTTTCTCTATCAGCACATATATCATATTCGTACAATATTGAAAATCTCCTATTTCCATCACATTCTATCTTTGTATCATCTGCTCGTTCCCTGATTGTACAACCTTCTTCAATTCAATCAATTTCTACATCTCCAATATTTATAACAAACTACTCATTTTTCAATGTTCTTTGTTTAATTATGCCTTCAATATCTCCATTCTTATATTTTTCAACAGAATTGGTTTCGACGTCAAGCAAAAGTACTTAGTTTCTTGTAATTCATCAAATTTCTCCATATCCCTCAATTTAAACAAACCAGTTTCGTTGTGGATAGCAAAATATCAAAACCTAGCAGTTGATGAAATTCGAGCTTTTTCTCTATCTGCAGATATTTCTCATTCGTCATATTTGTAAAATGTCACATATTCACGAAATCCATTGCTTGTAACATATTCTCCTTCCTGAATGTACAAGTTTCTTATATTCCATTATCCTCGCTATCTCTCTTGATTTCCACTGCCTATCTAAACAAGCGTCTCTATTCCTATCGCTCCCCACATTTCGAGCCACCTATCATTCAACTGAACTTACAATTTCTGAATTTCAATATCTATCAGTAAATGTAGTTCTCTGCATCTATCAAAATTTTATTTTTCAGTAATTTCTTAGATTGAGATCATTTGCAGGTAACCCGCATTCTCTGCAACTTCAATTTCTCCATTTCTTCAGTTTCAGCAAACGCGGTTCTCTGTATCTATCAATCTCTCAATTTCGTGCAATAACACATATTGAAGCATTTTCTCTATAAGCAGATATAACATATTCGTACTCTTTGCAAAATCTCCTATTTTCATCAAATTCTATCTTTGTATCATCTGCTCGTTCACTGATTGTACAACCTTCTTCAATTCAATCAATTTCTACATCTCCAATAATTGTTATTGTTGAACTACACAAATAGAACTATTTCTAACAAACTAAACATTTTTCAATGTTCTTTGTTTAATTATGCCTTCAATATCTCCATTCTTATATTTTTCAACAGAATTGGTTTCTACGTCAAGCAAAAGTACTTAGTTTCTTGTAATTCATCAAATTCTGCAGATTCCCACTTCTCTACGTAAGCTGCACAATCAATTTCTCCATATCCCTCAATTTAAACAAACCAGTTTCGTTGTGGATAGCAAAATATCAAAACCTAGCAGTTGATGAAATTCGAGCTTTTTCTATATCTGCAGATATTTCTCATTCGTCATATTTGTAAAATCTCACATATTCACGAAATTCATTGCTTGTAACATATTCTCCTTCCTGAATGTACAAGTTTCTTATATTCCATTATCCTCGCTACCTCTCTTGATTTCCACTGCCTATCTATACAAGCGTCTCTATTTCTATCGCTCCCCACATTTCGAGCCACCTATCATTCACCTGAACTTACAATTTCTGAATTTTAATATTAATCTATCATATCTATCATATGCTCTTTCACTGATTTTACAACTTTCTTCAATTCAATCAATTTCTACATTTCCAATAATTTTTATTGTTGAACTACACAAATAAAACTATTTCTAACAAAAGCTACTCATTTTGCAATGTTCTTTGGTCAATTATGCCTTCAATATCTCAATTCACATATTTTTCAACAGATCTGGTTTCTATGTCAAGCAAAAGTACTCAGTTTCTAGCAATTCATCAAATTCTGCAGATTCCCACTTCTCTGCGTTAGCTGCACAATCAATTTCTCCATATCCCTCAATTTAAACAAGCCTGGTTCGTTGTGTGTAGCAAAATATCAAAACGTAGCATTTCCTCTATCTGCAGATATTTGCCATTCCCCGAATTTGTAAAATCTTCCATTTTATCAAAATTCTCTGCTTGTAGGATCTGCTGCTTTTCTCAATGTACAAGTTTCTTACTTTCCAAGAACCTCACTATCTCTATTAATTTCCTCTGCCTATCAAAACAAGTTTCGCTATTTCAGTCGCTCCACACATCTAGACATAGTTATCATTCATCTGACAAAACAATTTCATTTCAATATTTATCAGCAAAAGTATTTCTCTGCATCTATCGAAATATTATTTTTGATTAATTTCTTAGATTGAGCTCATTTGCAGGGTAGCTGCATTCTCTGCAATCTCGATTTCTCCATTTCTTCAGTTTCAGCATACTTGGCTCTCTGTATCTATCAAACTCTCCATTCCTAGCAGTAGCACATGTTGAAGCATTTTCTCTATCAGCAGATATATCATATTCGTACAATATTGAAAATCTCCTATTTCCATCACATTCTATCTTTGTATCATCTGCTCTTTGAATGATTGTACAACTTTCTTCAATTCAATCAATTTCAATTTCTACATCTCCAATATTTATAACAAACTACTCATTTTACAATGTTCTTTGTTTAATTATGCCTTCAATATCTCCATTCTTATATTTTTCAACAGAATTGGTTTCGACGTCAAGCAAAAGTACTTAGTTTCTTGTAATTCATCAAATGCTGCAGATTCCTACTTCTCTACGTAAGCTGCACAATCACTTTCTCCATGTCCCTCAATTTAATCAAACGAGATTCGTTGTTGATAGCAAAATATCAAAACCTAGCAGTTGATGAAATTCGAGCTTTTTCTCTATCTGCAGATATTTCTCATTCGTCATATTTGTAAAATGTCACATATTCACGAACTTCATTGCTTGTAACATTGCAACATTGCAGTAATTTCTTAGATTGAGCTGATTTGCAGGTTACCTGTATTCATTGCAACTTCACTTTTACCATATCTTCAGTTTCAGCAAACTTGGCTCTCTGTATCTATCAAACTCTCAATTTCGAGCAATAACACATATTGACGCATTTTCTCTATAAGCAGATATAACATATTCGTACTCTTTGCAAAATCTCCTATTTTCATCAAATTCTATCTTTGTATCATCTGCTCGTTCACTGATTGTACAACCTTCTTCAATTCAATCAATTTCTACATCTCCAATAATTTTTATTGTTGAACTACACAAATAGAGCAATTTCTAACGAACTACTCATTTTTCAATGTTCTTTGTTTAATTATGCCTTCAATATCTGCATTCTTATATTTTTCAACAGAATTGTTTTCTACGTTTAGCAAAAGTACTCAGTTTCTTGAAATTCATCAAATGCTGCAGATTCCCACTTCTCTACGTAAGCTGCACAATCAATTTCTCCATATCCCTCAATTTAAACAAACCTGGTTCGATGCGGAAAGCAAAATATGAAAACTTACCTATTGATGAGATTCTAGCATTTTCTCTATCTTCAGATATTTCTCATTCCCCATATTTGTAAAATCTTCCATTTTAACGAAATTCTCTGCTTGTAGGATCTGCTGCTTCTCTCCATGTACAAGTTTCTTACTTTCCAACAACTTCACTATCTCTATTAATTTCCTCTGCCTATCTAAACAAGTGTCACTATTTCAATCGCTCCACACATCTAGACATAGTTATGATTCAACTGAACTTACAATTTCTGAATTTCAATATCTATCAGTAAATGTAGTTCTCTGCATCTATCAAAATTTTATTTTTCAGTAATTTCTTAGATTTCCTCATTTGCAGGTTACCTGCATTATCTGCAAGTTCAATTTCTCCATTTCGTCAGTTTCAGCAAACGCGGTTCTCTGTATCTATCAATCTCTCAATTTCGAGCAATAACACGTATTGAAGCATTTTCTCTATAAGCAGATATAACATATTCGTACTCTTTGCAAAATCTCCTATTTTCATCAAATTCTATCTTTGTATCATCTGCTCGTTCACTGATTGTACAACTTTCTTCAATTCAATCAATTTCTACATCTCCAATAATTTTATTGTTGAACTGCCCAAATAGAACGATTTCTAACAAACTACTCATTTTTCAATGTTCTTTGTTTAATTATGACTTCAGTATCTCCATTCTTATATTTTTCAACAGAATTGTTTTCTACGTCAAGCAAAAGTACTCAGTTTCTTGTAATTCATCAAATTCTGCAGATTCCCACTTCTCTACGTAAGCTGCACAATCAATTTCTCCATATCCCTCAATTTAAACAAACCTGGTTCGATGCGGATAGCAAAATATCAAAACTTACCAATTGATGATATTCTAGCATTTTCTCTAGCTGCCGATATTTCTCATTCGTCATATTTGTAAAATCTCACATATTCACGAAATTCATTGCTTGTAACATATTCTCCTTCCTGAATGTACAAGTTTCTTATATTCCATTATCCTCGCTATCTCTCTTGATTTCCACTGCCTATCTAAACAAGCGTCTCCCCACATTTCGAAACACCTGAACTTACAATTTCTGAATGTCAATATTAATCTATCATATGCTCTTTCACTGGTTGTACAACTTTCTTCAATTCAATCAATTTCTACATTTCCAATAATTTTTATTGTTGAACTACACAAATAGAACTATTTCTAACAAAAGCTACTCATTTTGCAATGTTCTTTGGTCAATTATGCCTTCAATATCTCAATTCACATATTTTTCAACAGATCTGGTTTCTATGTCAAGCAAAAGTACTCAGTTTCTAGCAATTCATCAAATTCTGCAGATTCCCACTTCTCTGCATTAGCTGCACAATCAATTTCTCCATATCCCTCAATTTAAACAAGCCTGGTTCGTTGTGTGTAGCAAAATATCAAAACGTAGCATTTCCTCTATCTGCAGATATTTGCCATTCCCCGAATTTGTAAAATCTTCCATTTTATCAAAATTCTCTGCTTGTAGGATCTGCTGCTTCTCTCAATGTACAAGTTTCTTACTTTCCAAGAACCTCACTATCTCTATTAATTTCCTCTGCCTATCAAAACAAGTTTCGCTATTTCAGTCGCTCCACACATCTAGACATAGTTATCATTCATCTGACAAAACAATTTCATTTCAATATTTATCAGCAAAAGTATTTCTCTGCATCTATCGAAATATTATTTTTGATTAATTTCTTAGATTGAGCTCATTTGCAGGGTAGCTGCATTCTCTGCAATCTCGATTTCTCCATTTCTTCAGTTTCAGCATACTTGGCTCTCTGTATCTATCAAACTCTCCATTCCTAGCAGTAGCACATGTTGAAGCATTTTCTCTATCAGCAGATATATCATATTCGTACAATATTGAAAATCTCCTATTTCCATCACATTCTATCTTTGTATCATCTGCTCTTTGAATGATTGTACAACTTTCTTCAATTCAATCAATTTCAATCAATTTCTACATCTCCAATATTTATAACAAACTACTCATTTTTCAATGTTCTTTGTTTAATTATGCCTTCAATATCTCCATTCTTATATTTTTCAACAGAATTGGTTTCTACGTCAAGCAAAAGTACTCAGTTTCTTGAAATTCATCAAATGCTGCAGATTCCCACTTCTCTACGTAAGCTGCACAATCAATTTCTCCATATCCCTCAATTTAAACAAGCCTGGTTCGTTGTGTGTAGCAAAATATCAAAACGTACCATTTCCTCTATCTGCAGATATTTGCCATTCCCCGAATTTGTAAAATCTTCCATTTTATCAAAATTCTCTGCTTGTAGGATCTGCTGCTTCTCTCAATGTACAAGTTTCTTACTTTCCAAGAACCTCACTATCTCTATTAATTTCCTCTGCCTATCAAAACAAGTTTCGCTATTTCAGTCGCTCCACACATCTAGACATAGTTATCATTCATCTGACAAAACAATTTCATTTCAATATTTATCAGCAAAAGTATTTCTCTGCATCTATCGAAATATTATTTTTGATTAATTTCTTAGATTGAGCTCATTTGCAGGGTAGCTGCATTCTCTGCAATCTCGATTTCTCCATTTCTTCAGTTTCAGCATACTTGCAGATATCTATCAAACTCTCCATTCCTAGCAGTAGCACATGTTGAAGCATTTTCTCTATCAGCAGATATATCATATTCGTACAATATTGAAAATCTCCTATTTCCATCACATTCTATCTTTGTATCATCTGCTCTTTGAATGATTGTACAACTTTCTTCAATTCAATCAATTTCTACATCTCCAATATTTATAACAAACTACTCATTTTTCAATGTTCTTTGTTTAATTATGCCTTCAATAAATCCATTCTTATATTTTTCAACAGAATTGGTTTCGACGTCAAGCAAAAGTACTTAGTTTCTTGTAATTCATCAAATGCTGCAGATTCCTACTTCTCTACGTAAGCTGCACAATCACTTTCTCCATGTCCCTCAATTTAATCAAACGAGATTCGTTGTGGATAGCAAAATATCAAAACCTAGCAGTTGATGAAATTCGAGCTTTTTCTCTATCTGCAGATATTTCTCATTCGTCATATTTGTAAAATGTCACATATTCACGAACTTCATTGCTTGTAACATTGCAACTTTGCAGTAATTTCTTAGATTGAGCTGATTTGCAGGTTACCTGTATTCATTGCAACTTCACTTTTACCATATCTTCAGTTTCAGCAAACTTGGCTCTCTGTATCTATCAAACTCTCAATTTCGAGCAATAACACATATTGACGCATTTTCTCTATAAGCAGATATAACATATTCGTACTCTTTGCAAAATCTCCTATTTTCATCAAATTCTATCTTTGTATCATCTGCTCGTTCACTGATTGTACAACCTTCTTCAATTCAATCAATTTCTACATCTCCAATAATTTTTATTGTTGAACTACACAAATAGAACTATTTCTAACAAACTACTCATTTTTCAATGCTCTTTGTTTAATTATGCCTTCAATATCTCCATTCTTATATTTTTCAACAGAATTGGTTTCGACGTCAAGCAAAAGTACTTAGTTTCTTGTAATTCATCAAATTCGTGAGCTGCACAATCAATTTCTCCATATCCCTCAATTTAAACAAACCAGTTTCGTTGTGGATAGCAAAATATCAAAACCTAACAGTTGATGAAATTCTAGCTTTTTCTATATCTGCAGGTATTTCTCATTCGTCATATTTGTAAAATGTCACATATTCACGAAATTCATTGCTTGTAACATATTCTCCTTCCTGAATGTACAAGTTTCTCATATTCCATTATCCTCGCTATCTCTCTTGATTTCCACTGCCTATCTAAACAAGCGTCTCTATTTCCATGGCTCCCCACATTTCGAGCCACCTATCATTCAACTGAACTTACAATTTCTGAATTTCAATATCTATCAGTAAATGTAGTTCTCTGCATCTATCAAAATTTTATTTTTCAGTAATTTCTTAGATTGAGATCATTTGCAGGTAACCCGCATTCTCTGCAACTTCAATTTCTCCATTTCTTCAGTTTCAGCAAACGCGGTTCTCTGTATCTATCAATCTCTCAATTTCGAGCAATAACACATATTGAAGCATTTTCTCTATAAGCAGATATAACATATTCGTACTCTTTGCAAAATCTCCTATTTTCATCAAATTCTATCTTTGTATCATCTGCTCGTTCACTGATTGTACAACCTTCTTCAATTCAATCAATTTCTACATCTCCAATAATTGTTATTGTTGAACTACACAAATAGAACTATTTTTAAAACAACCTACTCATTTTTCAATGTTCTTTGTTTAATTATGCCTTCAATATCTCCATTCTTATATTTTTCAACAGAACTGGTTTCTACGTCAAGCAAAAGTACTTAGTTTCTTGTAATTCATCAAATTCTGCAGATTCCTACTCCTCTACGTAAGCTGCACAATCAATTTCTCCATATCCCTCAATTTAAACAAACCAGTTTCGTTGTGGATAGCAAAATATCAAAACCTAGCAGTTGATGAAATTCTAGCTTTTTCTATATCTGCAGATATTTCTCATTCGTCATATTTGTAAAATGTCACATATTCACGAAATTCATTGCTTGTAACATATTCTCCTTCCTGAATGTACAAGTTTCTTATATTCCATTATCCTCGCTACCTCTCTTGATTTCCACTGCCTATCTAAACAAGCGTCTCTATTTCTATCGCTCCCCACATTTCGAGCCACCTATCATTCACCTGAACTTACAATTTCTGAATTCCAATATTATTTTATCATATGCTCTTTCACTGATTGCACAACTTTCTTCAATTCAATCAATTTCTACATTTCCAATAATTTTTATTGTTGAACTACACAAATAGAACTATTTCTAACAAAAGCTACTCATTTTGCAATGTTCTTTGGTCAATTATGCCTTCAATATCTCAATTCACATATTTTTCAACAGATCTGGTTTCTATGTCAAGCAAAAGTACTCAGTTTCTAGCAATTCATCAAATTCTGCAGATTCCCACTTCTCTGCATTAGCTGCACAATCAATTTCTCCATATCCCTCAATTTAAACAAACCTGGTTCGTTGTGTGTAGCAAAATATCAAAACGTAGCATTTCCTCTATCTGCAGATATTTGCCATTCCCCGAATTTGTAAAATCTTCCATTTTATCAAAATTCTCTGCTTGTAGGATCTGCTGCTTCTCTCAATGTACAAGTTTCTTACTTTCCAAGAACCTCACTATCTCTATTAATTTCCTCTGCCTATCAAAACAAGTTTCGCTATTTCAGTCGCTCCACACATCTAGACATAGTTATCATTCATCTGACAAAACAATTTCATTTCAATATTTATCAGCAAAAGTATTTCTCTGCATCTATCGAAATATTATTTTTGATTAATTTCTTAGATTGAGCTCATTTGCAGGGTAGCTGCATTCTCTGCAATCTCGATTTCTCCATTTCTTCAGTTTCAGCATACTTGGCTCTCTGTATCTATCAAACTCTCCATTCCTAGCAGTAGCACATGTTGAAGCATTTTCTCTATCAGCAGATATATCATATTCGTACAATATTGAAAATCTCCTATTTCCATCACATTCTATCTTTGTATCATCTGCTCTTTGAATGATTGTACAACCTTCTTCAATTCAATCAATTTCTACATCTCCAATATTTATAACAAACTACTCATTTTTCAATGTTCTTTGTTTAATTATGCCTTCAATATCTCCATTCTTATATTTTTCAACAGAATTGGTTTCTACGTCAAGCAAAAGTACTTAGTTTCTTGTAATTCTGCAGATTCCTACTTCTCTACGTAAGCTGCACAATCACTTTCTCCATGTCCCTCAATTTAAACAAACGAGATTCGTTGTGGATAGCAAAATATCAAAACCTAGCAGTTGATGAAATTCGAGCTTTTTCTCTATCTGCAGATATTTCTCATTCGTCATATTTGTAAAATGTCACATATTCACGAAATTCATTGCTTGTAACATATTCTCCTTCCTGAATGTACAAGTTTCTTATATTCCATTATCCTCGCTATCTCTCTTGATTTCCACTGCCTATCTAAACAAGCGTCTCTATTTCCATGGCTCCCCACATTTCGAGCCACCTATCATTCAACTGAACTTACAATTTCTGAATTTCAATATCTATCAGTAAATGTAGTTCTCTGCATCTATCAAAATTTTATTTTTCAGTAATTTCTTAGATTGAGCTCATTTGCAGGTAACCCGCATTCTCTGCAACTTCAATTTCTCCATTTCTTCAGTTTCAGCAAACGCGGTTCTCTGTATCTATCAATCTCTCAATTTCGAGCAATAACACATATTGAAGCATTTTCTCTATAAGCAGATATAACATATTCGTACTCTTTGCAAAATCTCCTATTTTCATCAAATTCTATCTTTGTATCATCTGCTCGTTCACTGATTGTACAACCTTCTTCAATTCAATCAATTTCTACATCTCCAATAATTTTTATTGTTGAACTACACAAATAGAGCAATTTCTAACGAACTACTCATTTTTCAATGTTCTTTGTTTAATTATGCCTTCAATATCTGCATTCTTATATTTTTCAACAGAATTGTTTTCTACGTTTAGCAAAAGTACTCAGTTTCTTGAAATTCATCAAATGCTGCAGATTCCCACTTCTCTACGTAAGCTGCACAATCAATTTCTCCATATCCCTCAATTTAAACAAACCTGGTTCGATGCGGAAAGCAAAATATGAAAACTTACCTATTGATGAGATTCTAGCATTTTCTCTATCTTCAGATATTTCTCATTCCCCATATTTGTAAAATCTTCCATTTTAACGAAATTCTCTGCTTGTAGGATCTGCTGCTTCTCTCCATGTACAAGTTTCTTACTTTCCAACAACTTCACTATCTCTATTAATTTCCTCTGCCTATCTAAACAAGTGTCACTATTTCAATAGCTCCACACATCTAGACATAGTTATGATTCAACTGAACTTACAATTTCTGAATTTCAATATCTATCAGTAAATGTAGTTCTCTGCATCTATCAAAATTTTATTTTTCAGTAATTTCTTAGATTGAGATCATTTGCAGGTAACCCGCATTCTCTGCAACTTCAATTTCTCCATTTCTTCAGTTTCAGCAAACGCGGTTCTCTGTATCTATCAATCTCTCAATTTCGTGCAATAACACATATTGAAGCATTTTCTCTATAAGCAGATATAACATATTCGTACTCTTTGCAAAATCTCCTATTTTCATCAAATTCTATCTTTGTATCATCTGCTCGTTCACTGATTGTACAACTTTCTTCAATTCAATCAATTTCTA
Organism: Carcharodon carcharias; assembly: GCF_017639515.1. Taxonomy (NCBI): domain Eukaryota; kingdom Metazoa; phylum Chordata; class Chondrichthyes; order Lamniformes; family Lamnidae; genus Carcharodon; species Carcharodon carcharias. The sequence continues at coordinate 262,619 of NW_024470813.1, read as the reverse complement.
CATCTCCAATAATTTTATTGTTGAACTGCCCAAATAGAACGCTTTCTAACAAACTACTCAATTTTCAAAGTTCTTTGTTTAATTATGCCTTCAGTATCTCCATTCTTATATTTTTCAACAGAATTGTTTTCTACGTCAAGCAAAAGTACTCAGTTTCTTGTAATTCATCAAATTCTGCAGATTCCCACTTCTCTACGTAAGCTGCACAATCAATTTCTCCATATCCCTCAATTTAAACAAACCTGGTTCGATGCGGATAGCAAAATATCAAAACTTACCAATTGATGATATTCTAGCATTTTCTCTAGCTGCCGATATTTCTCATTCCCCATATTTGTAAAATCTTCCATTTTAACGAAATTCAATGCTTGTAGGATCTGCTGCTTCTCTCCATGTACAGGTTTCTTACATTCCAACCTCACTATCTCTATTAATTTCCTCTGCCTATCTAAACAAGTGTCTCTATTTCAATCGCTCCACACATCTAGACATACTTATGATTCAACTGAACTTAAAAGTTCTGAATTTCAATATCAGTAAATGCAGTTCTCTGCATCTATCAAAATCTTATTTTTCAGTAATTTCTTAGATTGAGCTCATTTGCAGGTTACCTGCATTCTCTGCAAAACCCCTAACCCTAAACCCAACACCCTAACCCTAACCATAACACCCTAAACCTAACGCTCCCTCCCGCTCCATCCCTCCCACCCTAACCCTAACCCTTAACCCTAACCCCTGATCCTGACCCTAACCCTAAGCCTAATGCGGCTCCCTAACCCTAACCCTCACCCCAACCCTAACCCTAACCTCCAATCCCTAACCCCCTAACCCTAACCCCCTAACCCTAACACCCAACCCTAACCCCTAACCCTAACCACGAAGGCTAACCCTGAACCCTAACCCTGAACCCTAACCCTGAACCCTAACCCTGAACCCTAACCATACCCCTATGCCTAACCCAAAACCCAAAACCCTAAACCCTAACCCTAAACCCTAACCCCAACAACTAACCCCAACCCAAACCCTAAACCTAACCCCGTAAACCTAACCCTAACCACCTAACCCTAACCCCCTAACCCTAACCCCCTAACCCTAACCCTAACTCTAACCCTAACCCTAACCCCAAACCCTAACCCTTAACCCTAACCCCTAACACGATCCCTAACCCTAATGCGGTGTCATGCTCCCTCCCTAAACCAAACACCAAATCCTAACCCTGACCCTAACCCTTGTCCTAACCCTTGCCCTAACCCTAATGCTAACCCCTAACATGTAAACCTAGTCCTAGCCTGAGCCCGAAACCTAACCACTAACCCCAACCCTAACCCCACCCCCAGCCTCACCATCACATAACACTAACCAGAACCCTAAACCAAAAGTTAATAACCCGAACTCTAAGCCTGACCCTAACCCTATTAACCCTAACCCTAATAACCCTATGCCTCAAGCTAATAACCCAAACATTACCATAATCCAAACTCCAACCCCAATCCAAACCCTAACACTCACCCCTAACTCCTAGCCCCGAACCCTAACACCTAAACCTAACCCTAACACCTAAACCTAGCTCTAGCCCTAACCCTAACCCTATCCCTAAACCCTCACTCCTAACACTGACCCTGACCTTGAACCTGAACCTAACCATAACCCTAAATCTAAGCCTGACCCTAACCATAACCCTGATCGTAAGCCTATACCTAACCCCAACCCTAACACTAACCCCAAATCGTAACCCTAACCCTCACCCCAAAACATTATCATAACCCTAACACTATCCATAAATCTTAATCCTAACCCTAAAACTAGCCCTTCCCATAACCGCTAAACACTAACCCTAAACCCTGACAGCAACCTTAACACTAACCCTAATTCGGCCTATCCCTAATGCAACCTAAACCTAACCCCAAACCCTTATCCCAACCCGAACCTACAATCTAACCCTAACCCTAACCCCTAACCCTAACCCCTAACCCAGACTCCTAAACCCCCACCGTAACCCTAACGCTAACCCTGTAAACACTAGCACTCTCACTGCAATTCCCTCTAAACTTGCTCATTCGCTGTGCCTATCCCAAACCCTCACCCTAACCCTAATGCGGGGCCATCCCTAACCCTAACCCCATACCCTAGCCCTAAAGCTAGCCCTAACCCTAACCATAATACATGCTACATGGCACTAAACTCTAACCCTAACCCTAGCCCAAGACCGAGCACTAACCATAACCCTAATCCTCACTCCCATCCCCACCCTCACACTAACCCTAATCCTAAACCGTAACCCTAACCCTAATGCTAGGCCTAACCCTAACCCTAAGCCAACACTGACCCGAACTAGCCCTAACCCGAACCCTGATTCCGACCCCAACTCTAAACCTAACCATAACCCTAACCCTAACACCCCCTAAACCTAACCACCGCTTAGCCTAACCCTAAACCTAACCTTAGCCCTTAGCACTAGACCGAACCCTAACACTTAGCCTAACCCCGAACTCCAAAACCGAACCCAAACCCTAAACCTAACCCCCTAACACTAACCCTAGCCCATGGCCTCGCCCACACCCAAACCCTCACCCTAACCCTAGACCTAGCCCGAACCCTAACACTAACCCTAACCGCGAACCCTGAACCAAAACTTAACCCTAACCCCCCTAACCCTAACCTCCCCTTTGCCTAACCCTAAACCTAAACTTAGCCCTGAGCCCTTGACCGAACCCTAACACTAAGCTTAACCCCGTACTCCAAAACCGAACCCAAACCCTAAACCTAACCCCCTAACCCTAGCCCATGGCCTCGCCCACACCCAAACCCTCACCCTAACCCTAACACTACCCTAACACTAAACCTAAACCGAACGCTAACCCTAACTCTAACCCTAACACTAATCCCAAACCTCACGCTCCCTCCCTCCTCACACACCCTAACCCTAACCCGAAGACTAAACCCTCCCTCCTCATGCTCCCTAAACCTAGCCGCAGGCCTAACCCTAATCCCTAACCATTACCCTAACCCTCACCCTAACCATAACACCTAACCCTATCCCTAAACCTAACGCCTAAAGCCTAATCCTAACCCTCTCCCACTCCCACCCTCACACTAACCCTAATCCTAAACCCTAACCCTAATGCTAGGCCTACCCCTAACACTAACCCTAGACCTAGCACTAACGATAACCCTAACACTAACCCAAGCCCTAACCCGAAAGCTGATCCCGATCCCAACTCTAAAACTAACCAAAACCCTAACCCTAGCCCTAGACCGAACCCTAACACTCAGTCTAACCCCAAACTCCCAAACCAAACTCAAACCCTAAACCAAAACCCCTAACCCTAACCCTAGCCCACGGCCTCGCCCACACCCAAAGCCTCACCCTAACCCTAATCCTAGCACTAGCCCAAACCCTAACACTAACCCTAAGCGCGAACCCTGAACCAAACTCTAACCCGCCTAACCCTAGCCCTCACCCTAACCCTAAGTCAACACTAAAACTTACCCTCAACCCTAAACATTTACAGTCACCCTCAACCCCACCCCGACCCTCACCCTAACCCTACCCCTAACACTAACCCAAACGCCTGACACTAATCACACTAGCCCTATCCCCAACCCTAACCCTCAGGCTCCCTCCCTCCCTAACCCTAACGCTGACACTGACCTTAACACCCAGCCCTGACCCTATCCCCAACCCTAGCCCTAGCCCGATCACTAACAGCTAACCCGAACCCATACCCTAACCCGAACCCTAACCATACCGTAACCCTAATACTACCCTAACCCTAACCCGAACGCTAACCCTAACACTAACTATAACCCTAACACTAATCCTAAACCTCACGCTCCCTCCCTCCTCACACTCCCTAAACCTAACCCTATATCCTCCCTCCTCATGCTCCCTAACCATAACTCTAGCCCTAGCCACAGCCCTAAACATAATCCATAACCCTTACCCTAACCCAAACCATAACCCTAACCCACATGCTCAGACCCTCCATCCATAACCCTAACCCCTAACCCTAACCCTAACCCTAACCCTAACCCTAACCCCTAACCCTAACCCTAACCCTAACCCTAACCCCTAACCCTAACCCTAACCCCTAACCCTAACCCTAACCCTAACCCTAAACCTTAACCCTAACCCTAACCCTAACCCTAACCCTAAAACCCTAACCCTAACCCTAACCCTAAAACCCTAACCCTAACCCTAAAACCCTAACCCTAACCCTAAAACCCTAACCCTAACCCTAACCCTAAAACCCTAACCCTAACCCTAAAACCCTAACCCTAACCCTAACCCTAAAACCCTAACCCTAACCCTAACCCCCTAACCCTAACCCTAACCCTAACCCCCTAACCCTAACCCCAACCCTAACCCTAACCCTAACCCTAACCCTAAACCCTAACCCTAACCCTAACCCTAACCCCTAACCCTAACCCCTAACCCTAACCCTAACCCTAATGCCCTAACCCTAACCCTAATGCCCTAACCCTAACCCTAATGCCCTAACCCTAACCCTAACCCTAACCCTAATGCGCTAACCCTAACCCTAACCCTAACCCTAACCCTAACCCTAACCCCTAATGCCCTAACCCCTAACCCTAACCCTAACCCTAACCCTAATGCGCTCCCTCCCTAACCCTAACCCTAACCCTAACCCTAACCCCCTGACCCTAACCCCCTGACCCTGACCCTGACCCCGACCCCGACCCCAACCCCCACCCTCACCCTCACCCTGACCCTTAACCCCGACCCCAACCCTAACCCTAACCCCTAACCCCTACACCCTAACCCTAACCCTTAACCCTAGCCCTAGCCCTAGCCCTAACACTAACCCTAACCCCAACCCCCAACCCTAACCCTAACCCCAACCCTAACCCCTAACCCTAACCCTAACCCTAACCCCCAACCCTAACCCCAACACCAAACCCTAACCCTAACCCTAACCCCCTGACCCTAACCCCCTGACCCTGACACTGACCCTTAACCCGACCCCGACCCCGACCCCGACCCTCACCCTCACCCTCACCCTGACCCTTAACCCCGACCCCGAACCCGACCCCGTCCCCAACCCTCACCCTCACCCTAACCCTTAACTCTAACCCTAACCCTAGCCCTAGCCCTAGCCCTAACCCTAACCCTAACCCTAACCCTAACCCCAACCCCCAACCCTAACCCTAACCCCAACCCTAACCCCCAACCCTAACCCTAACCCTAACCCCCTAACCCTAACCCCAACCCCAAACCCTAATCCTAACCCTAACCCCCTGACCCTAACCCCCTGACCCTGACCCTGACCCTTAACCCGACCCAGACCCCGACCCCGACCTTCACCCTCACCCTCACCCTGACCCTGAACCTTAACCCCGACCCCGACCCCGACCCCGTCCCCAACCCTCACCCTCACCCTAACCCTAACCCTAACCCCGACCCCCTAGCCCTAACCCTAACCCTAGCCCTAACACCAACCCCAACCCTAACCCTAACCCTAACACTCTAACCCCCTAACCCTAACCCCCTAACCCTAACCCCCTAACCCTAACCCCCTAACCCTAACCCTAACACCCTAACCCCAACACCCTAACCCTACCGCTAACCCTAACCCTAACCCTAACCCCCTAACCCTAACCCCCTAACCCTAACCCCCTAACCCCCAACCTAACCCTAACCCTAACCCCTAACCCCTAACCCTAACCCTTAACCCCTAACCCTTAACCCCTAACCCTAACCCTAGCCCTAACCCTAACCCTAGCCCTAGCCCTAGCCCTAACCCTAGCTCTAACCCTAACCCTAGCCCTAACCCTAGCCCTAACCCTAACCCTAACCCTAACCCCCTAACCACCTAACCCTAACCCTAACCCTAAACCCCTAACGCTAACCCCCTAACCCTAACCCTAATGCGGTGAGTGCCCTAACCCTAAACCCTTAACCCTAACCCTAAACCTAACCCCTAACCCCAACCCTAACCCCTAACCCTAACCCTAAACCCTAACACTGACCCCCTGACCCTGACCCTACCCCGACCCCGACCCCGACCCCGACCCCAACCCCAACCCCAACCCTAACCCTAAACCTAACCCCTAACCCTAACCCTGACCCCCAAACCCTAACCCTAACCCCCTAACCCTAACCCTTAACCCCCTAACCCTAAACCTTAACCCCAACCCTAACCCTAACCCCTAACCCTAACCCCCTAACCCTACCCCTAACCCTAACCCTAAGCCCCTTACCCTAACCCTAACCCTAACCCAACCCTAACCACCTAACCCTCACCCTCACCCTCACCCTGACCCTCACCCTGACCCTCACCCTGACCCTCACCCTGACCCTCACCCTGACCCTCACCCTCACCCTAACCCTAACCCTAATGCCCTAACCCTAACCCTAACCCTGACCATAACGCGGACCCTAACCCTTACCCTAACACGGACCCTAACCCTAACCCTAACGCGGACCCTAACCCTAACCATAACCCTGACCCTAACGCGGACCCTGACCCTGACCCTGACCCTAACCCTAACCCTAGCCCTAACCCTAGCCCTAGCCCCAGCCGTAACCATAGCCCCCTAACCCTAACCCTAACACCAACCCCTAACCGTAACCACTAACCGTAACCCTAACCCTGACCCCTAACCCCTAACCCTAACCACAACCCCAACCCCAACACTAACCCCTAACCCGAAACCCCTAACCCTAAACCATGACCCTGACCCTGACCCTAACCCTAAACCCCTAACCCTAACCCCTAACCCTAACCCATGACCCTGAACCTGAACCTAATGCCCTAACCCTAACCCTAACCCTAATGCCCTAACCCCCTAACCCTAACCCTAACCCACTAACCCTAACCCTAACCCCAACCCCAACCCTAACCCTAACACCCTATTCCCCTAAACCCCTAACCCTAACCCCCTAACCCCTCACCCTCACCCTCACCCTAACCCTAACCCTCACGCTCCCTAACCCCAACCCCAACCCCCTAACCCTAAACCCCTAACCCTAATCCCCTAACCCTAACCCTAACCCTGACCCTAACGCGGACCCTAACCCTAACCCTAACACGGAACCTAACCCTAACCCTAACGCGGACCCTAACCCTAACCATAACCCTGACCCTAACGCGGACCCTGACCCTGACCCTGACCCTAACCCTAACCCTAGCCCTAACCCTAGCCCTAGCCCCAGCCGTAACCATAGCCCCCTAACCCTAACCCTAACACCAACCCCTAACCGTAACCACTAACCGTAACCCTAACCCTGACCCCTAACCCCTAACCCTAACCACAACTCCAACCCCAACACTAACCCCTAACCCGAAACCCCTAACCCTAAACCATGACCCTGACTCTGACCCTAACCCTAAACCCCTAACCCTAACCCCTAACCCTAACCCATGACCCTGAACCTGAACCTAATGCCCTAAACCTAACCCTAACCCTAATGCCCTAACCCCCTAACCCTAACCCTAACCCACTAACCCTAACCCTAACCCCAACCCCAACCCTAACCCTAACACCCTATTCCCCTAACCCCCTAACCCTAACCCCCTAACCCCTCACCCTCACCCTCACCCTAACCCTAACCCTCACGCTCCCTAACCCCAACCCCAACCCCCTAACCCTAAACCCCTAACCCTAATCCCCTAACCCTAACCCTAACCCCTAATGCTCCCTATCCCTAACCCTAACACTAACCCCCTAACCCCTAACCCCTCACCCCTAGCCCTAACCTCTCACCCTTACCCTAACCCTTAACCCTCACCATAACTCTAACCCCTAACCCTAACACTGCCTATCTCTCCCAATCCACTGTAAACAGTAACACACCCTCTCTCCTAATTCCCTGTAAACACTGACACACAGTGTCCGCTTAATTTCCAGTCAACTTTTAGACTCCCTGTTGATGCTCACATTGCTAGGGCTGGCTTCACTCTCGCAGCCTGAACTGTGTGTTACTGAAGTGTGTGTTAGTCTCAAAAATACTCACGTTAAATTTAAATGCGTCATTCCTTCCTCAATGGCGGTCAAGCGGCTTCGCGGAAATCTTCAGCTGCGCAGTGCTGAAGCAATCTGCGCCTGCGCAGTGAAGGAAGCACACTGCGGCTGCGCGTGGGAGAAGCAGTGTACGGCTGCGCAGTGCTGAAGCAATCTGAGGTTGCGCGGTGCAGAGGCAGTTTGCGGCTGCGTGGTGGAGAAGCTGACAACTTCTACTCCTTCATGAATGCACAAGTTTCTTTTTTTCCATCAATCTCGCTATCTCTATTAATTTCCATTGCCTACCTAAACAAGTGTCTCTATTTCTATCACTCCCCACATTTCGAGCCACCTGAACCTACAATGTTTCAATGTCTAAATTTATCAGCAAATAAAGTTCTCTATATTTATCAAATACTCAATTTCCAGCAATTTGTTAGAGAGACCACATTTGCAGATTCTCCACAATCACTACAACTTCAATTTCTGCATTTCCTTCATTTCAGCAAACCTGGCTGTCTGTATCTATCAAGCTGTCAATTTCTAGCAACTCCGTAAATTGAAGCATTTTCTCTATCAGCAGATATACGCAAAATTTTCACGAAATTCGCTGCTTGTAGTTTCTGCTGCTGCTTTTCATGTACAAGTTTCTTACTTTCCAACAACCTCGCTATCTCTATTAATTTCCTCTGCTTATCTAAACAAGTGTCTCTATTCCTATCACTTCACACACAGTTATCATTCTTCTGACAATACAATCCCTCAATTTCAATATTTTTCAGCAAAAGTAGTTCTCTGCATCTATCAAAATCTTATTTTTGAGTAATTTCTTAGATTGAGCTCATTTGCAGGTTACCCGCATTCTCTGCAACTTCAATTTCTCCATTTCTTCAGTTTAAGCAAACTTGGCTCTCTGTATCTATCAAACTCTCAATTTCTAGCAATAACACATATTGAAGCATTTTCTGTATAAGCAGATATATCATATTCGTAAAATTTGCAAAATCTCCCATTTCCATCAAATTCGCTCTAAGTATCATCTGCTCTTTCACTGATTGTACAACTTTCTTCAATTCAATCAATTTCTACATCTCCAATAATTTTAATTGTTGAACTACACAAATAGAACTATTTCTAACAATCTACTCATTTTTCAATGTTCTTTGGTCAATTATGCCTTCCATATCTCCATTCCTATATTTTTCAACTGATCTGGATTCTCTGACAAGCAAAGGTACGCGTTTTCTTGTAAGTAGTCAAATTCTGCAGATTCCCACCTCTCTGCATTGGCTGCACAATCAATTTCTCCATATCCCTCAATTTAAGCAATAATGGTTCGCTATCGATAGCAAAATATCAATACCTAGCAATTGTTAAAATTCTAGAATTTGCTCCATCTGCAGATATTTTTCATTCCCAATATGTGTTAAATCTCCCATTTCCACGAAATTCATTGTTTGTAACTTCTGCCCCTTCTCTGAATGTACAAGTTTCTTCCTTTCCATCAACCCCGATATCTCTAATACATTCCACTGCCAATCTAAGGAAGTGTCTCCATATAGTTATCTCCCAAGATTTCCAGCCACCTATCATTCAACTGAACTTACAATTTTTGAATTACAATATCTATCAGTAAAAATAGTTCACTGCATCTATCAAAATCTTACTTTGCAGTAATTTCTTAGATTGAGCTGATTTGCAGGTAACCCGCATTCTCTGCAACTTCAATTTCTCCATTTCTTCAGTTTCAGCAAACGCGGTTCTCTGTATCTATCAATCTCTCAATTTCGAGCAATAACACATATTGAAGCATTTTCTCTATAAGCAGATATAACATATTCGTACTCTTTGCAAAATCTCCTATTTTCATCAAATTCTATCTTTGTATCATCTGCTCGTTCACTGATTGTACAACTTTCTTCAATTCAATCAATTTCTACATCTCCAATAATTTTTATAGTTGAACTACACAAATAGAACTATTTGTAACAAAGTACTCATTTTTCAATGTTCTTTGTTTAATTGTGCCTTCAATATCTCCATTCTTATATTTTTCAACAGAATTGGTTTCTACGTCAAGCAAAAGTTCTGAGTTTCTTGTAATTCATCAAATTCTGCAGATTCCCACTTCTCTACGTAAGCTGCACAATCAATTAATCCATATCCCTCAATTTAAACAAACCAATTTTGTTGTGGATAGCAAAATATCCAAACCTAGCAATTGATGAAATTCTACCTTTTTCTACATCTGCAGATATTTCTCATTCGTCATATTTGTAAAATGTCACATATTCATGAAATTCATTGCTTGTAACATATTCTTCTTCCTGAATGTACAAGTTTCTTATATTCCATTATCCTCGCTATCTCTCTTGATTTCCACTGCCTATCTAAACAAGCGGCTCCCCACATTACGAAACACCTGAACTTACAATTTCTGAATTTCAATATTAATCTATCATATGCTCTTTCACTGGTTGTACAACTTTCTTCAATTCAATCAATTTCTACATTTCCAATAATTTTTATTGTTGAACTACACAACTAAAACTATTTCTAACAAAAGCTACTCATTTTGCAATGTTCTTTGGTCAATTATGCCTTCAATATCTCAATTCACATATTTTTCAACAGATCTGGTTTCTATGTCAAGCAAAAGTACTCAGTTTCTAGCAATTCATCAAATTCTGCAGATTCCCACTTCTCTGCGTTAGCTGCACAATCAATTTCTCCATATCCCTCAATTTAAACAAGCCTGGTTCGTTGTGTGTAGCAAAATATCAAAACGTAGCATTTCCTCTATCTGCAGATATTTGCCATTCCCCGAATTTGTAAAATCTTCCATTTTATCAAAATTCTCTGCTTGTAGGATCTGCTGCTTTTCTCAATGTACAAGTTTCTTACTTTCCAAGACC